>NW_026909359.1:0-68000 GCF_033115175.1 Lepus europaeus | reverse complement strand
TGGGAAAGACACCATCAGTGTTCCCTTTGGCAGACCGGGAAACCGGGGCTCAGAGAGGTCAGACACGCCTGTGAGACTGCAGGTAGGTGCACCTGTCCCCAGACGCTGTTCCGACTCGCTGTTTAGGAACCGAGCTGCCCCAGCCTGCAGTGTCTCAGGGTCAGAGCTATAGCATCACCTGGGAACCCCCCCGCCCCCATCTACCAGCCCCGCAGGTGTTTGCCTTCTGGGATCTGGCCTATGCCCTACCCCTGAACCGGTGCTTTCAATCTCGCCCTAAGAGGCCGGTGGGTAGGAGCGCGGGAAGAGTGGGCGTGCGCTGCTCTCCAGGCCGAGCAGGGCTGAGGCCGCGTGGACGCCCCAAGGGCCGGTCCGCCGCGCCGCGTCCCCAGTCCTGTCTCCGCACTGGCCCAGCCCGGTCCGGTCCCCAGCTCCGCCCCCTGCCTCCTCCTCCCGCCCGCTCGGGCCTCCTGAAAAGCCAGCCCGCCTGGGGCGGCGGCGCAGAGCGGGACCGCGGAGATCATCAGGCAACGTGGCGCTTCCCTTACCTGTGCTACAAGAACGGAGGCGGTGAGGCGACACGTGACGCGCGGCGGGTGGGGCCACTGAGGGCGGGAAGCCAGGGGACAAGCGTGGGACGGTGGCCCAGGAGCTCGAACTCGGCCCACCTGTGCCTGGGCGCGCCCCTGGGCCTGGCCCACCTGTTTCAGCACGCGTGCGCACTGGCCTCTTGGAGTCCAAGCTTGTCACCCGCCGGGCGAACGACGCATTCTGTGTGGAGCGCGAGGTGCGGAGGGCGACGGGGATGAGGAGAACTAGTGCTTTTGGGTCGGCCCTCAGGGGACGACCCCTGGGCAAGGGACGCTGTCCACTGCGTGTTGGTGCAAACTTCGCATGCTTCCCGAGTGCTGGGTGTTGCGTGGAGCAGCTAGCTGGCAGGGCCTGCTCGCGGCCAGCCTTGTGCGCAGCAGCCGGTCCCTTCAGTGGGTGAGGGAAACGAGGGTCGGAGAAGTCGAAGGGGACACTGAGGCCCAGGGCGCCTTCTTGCCCTCCCCAGGGTTGGCCCTGCCGCGAAGACCCTTCCCAGGCCTTGGCGCTTGAGGTCTCCCCTGTGGAGGAATTGGCGCCTAGCAGTTTCTTATCCTGGCCCCCCATCTGATGTGGACGCGATGCGTGGAGGTTGCCGGACTGGGGGGTGGGTGGGGGCGGCATGACGGCGAGGGGAGCCGCGTGGTGGCTGCACCGCGGTTGGCACCAGACGCTTCCGGGAATATGTATGTCCCCGGCTCACCGCACGGGGCTTGTGACCCAAGGACCCCCCTCCAGGAGCCGTGCGCATGGTCAGCAGGGCAGCCTGGCGGGTCCGAGGGCCAGACATCTGGTGCTAACCTTGGAATATTCAGAAATAAGAGAAACTGAAACCCAAAGAGAAAGGGCAGATTTCTCCTGGCCTAATGTCCAGGGATCCAGATTTTGCTTTGACTTGTCCATCACTCATTTCCCTCAAGTATTCATGCATTGGAAATCTGATCCCCAGTATGCTTGTGTTCAGAACTGGTGAAACAGAAAGTGGTAGGGTCTAGTACAAGATTGTCTGGGGCCCCTGACCTTGGAAGGGATTAGTGGGACCCTCATTAGTTCCCTCTGCAGTGAGTTACTCTAGACAAGCGAGCTGCCCCTCCCTGCTCCATGGCTTCCTGTCTTGCCATGTCACCCCCTGGGATGCACTCTCCCTTCACCAGAGGCTGAACAGATGGGGCCACCTTACCTTGTGCTTTTGACCCCCAAAATTGTGAGCTAAATAAACCCTTTCTTTATAAGCCCCTGCTTCAAGTATTTTGCCATAGTGGTGGAGATAGGCTAGTACATTATGCCAGCCACATCCACACAACCCATTCCAGCAAAGGCCCCACCAGCCTGCCTGTGTCTCCTCAGAACTCCCCAGGCTCTTCCATGTGGTTTCAGCTCTCCTGAAAAGTGTTTGCTGTAATCACGTGTGCTGCCACCAGAGGGCACCTGACTCACTGGTGGCAGGAGGGCTGCAAACAACCAGATTCACCTTCCCCACTCTCAGGGCAAAATATGCCTTCGTCCCATGTCTCCCTCTCCTTACAGTTCACCAAATGAAAGCTTCCCATCTGAGGTGAGAAATCCTCTTAGGAGGCTAATAGCAAGTAGATAGAGCAACAAGCATAATGATTTAATTCTTCATGGGTGGCCAAACAGGCTGCTGTTTATCCATGTCTTGACAGACAATTAAGAAGAGCTGCCAGATTGCTGTTGCCCCATAAGTGGTCATGCCGCCATCCACTTTGATAAGTAAATGGGTTGCTCTCATGGAGAAATTCCACACAAGTCACATTTTGGGAAAAATATGAGGCAAGAATTTGCACATCTCACTTCTTGCTCCTCCCTTTTCTGAAGTCTGTTTCTGCCATCACAAGGATGATCTCCTAGCTCATAACCTGTCTCCTGGAGGTTCTGTCTTCACAATCAGCTAAACCCAGGCTCAAGGAACCTACTGGCCTTCTTTATTTCCAGTTAGCAGGTATGGGTCATCAGGACACTGACGCTGAGGGTTGGTTCTGGGTCAGGCTTTCAGGGAGCAATTCAGGGGCACTCCTGTGGTTTGAGCTTTCCCTTAGAAGTCTGGGAAGAAGGAGTGTAGCCTGAGTTTGTCAAGGCAGCCCTTGGAGGGCACAGGACCCCTGGTCAGAGAGGTGGTCCCAGAGCCCAAGTAAAAAAAATGAGCATGATGTGTAAGCAGTGCAGTCTGTAAACCTCTTAGGGCCTCTCCCACCCTCACTTTGAAACATCTCAAACTCAGTGCATTCCCACTCCAATAGTCTCTACTTCCCCAAAGACACCTTTCCCTAGAGAAGTCTGACTACAAAGGAACAGTCAAGAAATTATTCTAGAAATTATACTAGAATTTTCACAGAGAGGTGAAAGAGATTACTCTGCTTGTCTCTGCAAAACTTCTGTAGGAGACTCTATTTTTAAAGATTTATTTTATTTATTTGTAACAGAGTTACACAGACACACACAGAGTGTGAGAGAGTTCTTCCATCCCCTGGTTCACTCCCCAAATGGCCACAATGGCCAGGGCTGGGCCAGGCTGAAGCCAGGAGCCAGGAGCCAGGAGCTACTTCCAGGTCTCCCACTAGGTGCAATGCCCCAAGAACCAAGAGCATCACCAGAAATATGGATTGGAAGTAGAGCATCCAGACCTTGAACCATCACTCATATGGGGTGCCAGTTTAACAGGCAGTGGCTTAACTCACTACACCACAATGCCAGTACCTGTAAAATACTTTTTAAGGTGTGGACATTGTGGGGCTATAGGATAAGCTGTCACTTGGCAGGGAAGATTCCAGTTCTGGCACCAACACTTCCCATCCACCTTATGCTAATATGCTCTGGAAGGCAATGGATAATGAACCAAGTACTTTGGCTCCTACCACTCATGTGGGAGACAACCCAGATTGAGTTCTTGCCTCCTGGCTTTGACCTGACCCAGCCTAGGCTATTTTAAGGTATGAACCAATAAATGGATGATCTCCCTCTCTCCCTCTCATTGTCCCCTGCTTTTAATTTGCCTTTCAAATAAATAGATCTTTTAAAAATATCTTTTAGACACTGCGGAAAGATGGCGGAATAGGAAGGGAGCACATTGATAGTTCAGCAAGACACACAGGTTAATAAAAGTGGAGAAACTGCAGGGTCAAGGAAGAGTAGGGGAAGAAACAGCAGTGGAAACTCTTCCGGAACTAGTGATTCACAGTGGACCTGCGTGGAGAGTGTGGGAGCCCAAGTTCGGGACACCAGTGGCAGACTCAACGCACCAGCGCTGGAACGCGAGGTGAGCCGAACCTCCATAGCCCGAGACACCAGCGGGCAAGCAGAAAGAGGAGACTAGAGGGAACGAGGCTTGAAACTCCGTGGGGAAAAGTTCACCAGGCTGACTAGAAGAGAGAGAGGAAAAAAAAAAAAAAGTGACCGATACGGACACGAGTTTCTCTCTCTCTGCTCACCCCTCAAAGGCGAGCAAGACAAAGAGCAGGCACCATTTTGGACATACGTCATAAGCAGGGCGACCTCAGGTCTGCACTGGCCCTCAGCCTAGCAGAAAAACCTGACTCTGGGGAGAGGGGTGAAATAACAGGAGATTAGCATCTAACTTAGCAACCCAGTGGGAGACTGCAGGAGAATTGGAGCCCACACTGAGGGCAGCACAGATTCCCTGTGTGGTCCTTGGGAAAGAGCTTCTGATCTCTGGCTCCTGTGGGTATATCATTTGCCTGCTAACTACCTCCAATTACGTTCAGCTGTGTGGAATTACTTCCCTTTTGAATCAAAAAAAGAGAGATTTACCACACCTAACCTGGGAGTGTCATCTTTGACACACCCTCAACCCTGAGGAACCAACACAGCTCTCAGTCCACACTTATCTCAAGCCTCTAAGGCTCCACCAAAAGCAGACAGTCCACTTAATATAGAGCCATAGTGTAACAAGAAAAAACACCACAGTGAAGAAACCAAATATCTCCAACATGCCAAACAACAAACGCAAAAACCAAGCTAACAAGAACAAGGAAGACATATGACGCAACCAAATGAAAAAGACACCCCAATCCAAGATTATGAAGATGAAGAGATAGAAGAAATGCAAGAAGCAGATCTCAGAAAATTGATAAGAACATTAAGAAGTTCTCAAAAACAAATTCTTGAACTACAGAAATCCTTAATGGACAAGATAGAAAATCTCGTGGAAATGAAATATTAAGGAGGAATCAAAATGAAATGAAACAACTAGTAGAACATGAAACTATGATAGTGACAAAAAACCACAATGAAATGAAGAACTCAATAGATCAAATAACAAACATATTAGAGAGCCTTAAAAACAGAATGGGCGAAGCAGAAGAGAGAATATCAGACTTAGAAGACAGAGAACAGGAAAGGAAACAGGCAAACCAAAGAAAAGAAGAAGAAATTAGAAATCTAAAAAATATTGTCGGGAATCTACAGGATACTATTAAAAAACCCAACATTCGGGTTCCAGGAGTTCCTGAAGGCATGGAGAGGAAGAAAGGATTAGAAGGCATTTTCAGTGAGATACTAGCAGAAAATTTCCCAGGTTTGGAGAAGGACAGAGGCATCTTAGTACAGGAAGCTTATAGAACCCCTAATAAACATGACCAAAAGAGATCCTCACCATGACATGTTGTAATCAAACTCACCACAGTGAAACAGAAAGAAAAGATCCTAAAATGTGCAAGAGAGAAACGTCAGATTACTCTTAGAGGATCTCCAATTAGACTCACAGCAGACTTCTCATCAGAAACCCTACAAGCTAGAAGGGAATGGCGAGACATAGCCCAGGTACTAAGAGAGAAAAACTGCCAGCCCAGAATACTATATCCTGCAAAGCTCTCATTTGTGAATGAAGGTGAAATTAAGACTTTTCATAGCAAACAGAAACTGAAAGAATTTGTTGCCACTCATCCTGCCCTGCAAAAGATGCTTAAAGATGTGTTACACACAGAAACACAGAAACATGGTCACCAATATGAAAGAAGGTAAAGGAAGGAAACCTCACAGCAAAAGATCACAGGAAGCTCAATTTCTCTTTGACATAGAATTAAACTCTGATGCTCTGTTAAAGCAATGTGTTAAAGTAATCTAAAAACAAAAAGCAATTCAAATCAATTGGCAATCTACAAAAAGAGTTAAAGATTTTAAAAGCTATTATAAAAATTGATATATTGGTCTATTATGCTATGTTATATGTGTGTACATATTGTATGTCCACATAGTAAATTTTATTAAGAGTTTTATTTTAAATGGCTTATAGATAAGATTGTCCATAAATTTAAGCTGCTAAAATAAATTAAAGATACATTTTAATTTGTGTTACCTGAATCTGTGTATCATGTTTTAAACTTGTTGGTGGAAAGAAACTAAAAACATTTTATATGGTTGTGCTTAAGTTTACTGGTTAAACAAACTACACCATGTTAGATATTTAAGAGGTGTTTTCAAATGCATGATTTCAAATACATGAAATTTATAGAAGGCATTGGACCTTCTGGTAAATGTTTTCTTAAGTTGTTATCTAATGGTTGAAACGGTTTGCTAAGTATTCATGTGATATTGTTATTGTCAGCAAGCGATCTAGGACTTGCTCCCTCATTTCTCTATTCTAAGCCCAACTTGTTCTTTCATTTCTCTATTCTCTTCAAGGTAGGAAACTAATTCTATTATGAAGGAATCTGTAGGACGTACAATTTAATCTTTAGACCTTATAAAAGAGATGGCTAACATTTTTCTGTAATAGCATAGCCAAAATAAGAACTCAAATAATAATCTCATAGCTAGATTCACTTTGCCATCAGCGAAGTATACAGTAAGTAGAAAAAACCTCCCTTTCAGACCAAAGGGAAAGAAAGTTTTAAAGTGAGAATATAATTTTCCTCATGGGCATTGTCTACCTTAGAAAAACTACTACAGAACATGCCTGTGACTATAGACTTGTAGTTCAGGCCACCGAAGATTAGAGATGGGACACGGGCACTCCCTTGACTTGCATCCTCTGGTCTGCTTTAACACAAACCATGAGGAAAGAAAGCTAGGCATCAGAAGCAATGGGTGGCAGGCCTATTAATGGCTGATCTGTACAGTGATCTGCCCTCAAGGAGACCCAACAGGCCAGTCCACTGCAGTGGCTTTCAATGTGGTAAGCCTGGGCTTCAGCAGAAGTCAGCTTGTGAAGAGCCCTGGCAGCTCTGCCAAGAGTTGGATCACTGGAAATGGACCTGCCCTGGAGTCGAAGGATGCCCAGGTCAGAGCCACAGATCTTATTGGCTCTAAGCTGAAAAGCCCTTCACTCAGCCCAGCTTCCAAAGTGACCACTGCAGCTGAGGGGATGGTCAAGTAGGGTCAGCAACATTGCAGGCAGAACTGTAAATTTCTTGTTAGAGATGCCCCCTGCCTTTACCTGGCCAGCTCTCCTCCCAGCCCAGCCAAGTAATGAAAGTCAACAGAGTGCCTTCCCCTAGGAGGTTCACACCTCCCTTAGGATATACCCCATGTGAAGAGATAGGTAGGTCTGGGCCTCTTAACTTACAAGGCCTAAAGCCCACCAGATTATTAGCAAGCCCCTTCTATCAGGTTCTATTTGCCTCTCAATCAGAAAACTTAATTGTAGCTTAGACAGCACCTTTCTTAGCTCCTCTAATAATGACTCTGTCCTTTGTTCTAGACCCTGTCTAGCACACTTGGGCCTCATTCCTTTGTAATCATAACCTCTACTCTACCACCAATGGCTCTACTCCCAACCTATGTGTACTGATGGTCTTCTTCCCCACTTAATGCTGTATAATTGTTCAAACCTGGTAAATGCCACTCTTAGGATCATTGGTTACTATCCTCACCCTGTCTTTTATGACCTTGTCTAAATATGATCAGAGTCGGCAAACTTGGAAGGCTTCCATAGCCTTGGCAACTCATGATGACAGCCTAGGGTGGTTACTGGCGCCATAAACTAGAGTGTCAATTTGTTGGGTCAACAACCGGAGCCACTGTGTACTTGCTCCTCATGTGGGATCTCTGTCCTTAATTTGCTGTACATTTTGATTTAATGCTATAACTAGTACTCAAACAGTATGTTTCACTTTGTGTTTCTATGTGGGTGCAAAATGTTGAAATCTTTATACTAAATTGATCTTCTGTATATAAAGAGAATTTAAAATGAATCTTGATGTGAATGGAAGGGGAGAAGGAGTGGGAGAGGGGAGGGTTGTGGGTGGGAGGGAAGTTATGGGAGGGGGAAGCCATTGTAATCCATAAGCTGTACACTGGAAATTTATATTCATTAAATAAAAGTTAAAAAAAATAATAAAGTAAACCTATTTAAAAATATCTTTTAATATCTCTACTTATTCTCACAATTCCTTTCCTCTTCCTGGAGATTTCTTTGTTTCCTCCTTGTCCTGTGCAGCCCTATTGGCTCCCTCTGGCTCAGAGGCCTCACATGCCTCCTCATGGGCTGGAGGGATCCATCTGATTCTGAAAGCAGCTCATGTTCACCACCATAGCTTGTGCTATCCCTGTCCCAGAAATGGGTCACACGTACAGATGGAGATATTCTTCATGGTCATGGATTGGAGATGTCCCTGCCCTGGGATAGAGTCCTCCCTGAGGGAAAAAATATTTTTATGATTATGCAGTGCATACCATTACTCTTTACCCACATGCAATGAAACACCTTAAAGTGGTCTACCTCCTGTAAAGGCAAGCTATTTCCTTTGCCCAATGCCACCATATTGTGGCAGTAAATTACTTGGAAAATTTCACTTACACTGAGACATAAATGGACTCTTGACCTTAGAACTCACTAACTCCCTTGGAGAACCCAGAACACAAGCTCCTGTTTTCCTCTTCCTTGTTTCAAACTCCAAATGTCTCTATATGTCCTTCACCAACTTTGCTTCCCTCTGGGCTGAAAGTGGGAACTATTGGTTTTTCCTCAGTGTCCAGGTGTCCAGGTACTCTCCATGCCACTTTCTCCTGAGCAGACATAATTTTGATCTGCCTTTATTTATTGTGATGCCAGTTTGGCTGTTGAAGTCCAACATCATCCCACCAGACTTAGGGCAGCAATATTGCTGCTAATCACCCCAAGAACCCCTTGTACCCAGACTTTCTTCTGAAGGCTCCATTCTACCATGAGCATGAAAGAACAGGTTCTCCAAGGATCATTCAATTGGCAGTGACTGATGTTCATTCAATAAAGCTCACAAATGTGAATTTAGTCAGAGGTATAGGAACTGTATTGAGGAATTGAAGAACTGTAGTCAGGAAGTGCAGGTATAGGCCAAGGGACCAGAGATGTTTGGGTGAGTTCTTGACCTTCTCCATCCCCATGACCCTCAGGACTGTGTAGTTTCCCCCTCTGCACCTCTGGCCTTCACATTCTTTAGTTTCCCCCCCTCCTCCCCATTGACTTCAAATGTTCAAACATGGATACCCCAGCCTCAGTGCCATAAGTCAGCTGACCCATGGCTAAGGTCCCAAATTCTCCTTCCAGAAGAGACCAGTGGAAAGAAGATGCAGTGCATAGATCAAGGAATTTAAACCCATGAGTGCCAAGGAAGAAGGGGGTAACATGAAGCCCACACAGGAGGGAAGATGGTGGCCAGGGTCTCTGAACCCAGAATACCTTGAAGGCACTTCCAAGAAATTCCTTCCTCCCATAAGGACTTGGTTTTCCCAGTGACAGAATAAGATGCTTGGGCAACACCTCCACAGGCCACCCTGGCTCCAAAAATTCTTACTCTGACCATGACTCCAGAATACCAGGCCTGGGAGCCAGAGACTAATACTTCATGGATATGGTGTCCATTAGTCTTCAATATCCTCAGGAAGCCCTGCACACAGGAGTCTTGTTGGAGACTGACATAGCTTCTCTACAGACCCTGAGAAAGTCTCCAGTACCTGTATGTGAGTTTCCCTAACATATGAAACCACAATAACACTTTTATACAAGGATACTCATTATTTCCAAACACATGTTAAGAATTGATTATTGTGCCTGCCCAACTTGGTTGATCTTTATCAGAGGTCCTCTGAGGACATTGTTTTCTGGGTATGCAGTTGGAAAAATCATCTGAAGTAACAAAGGTCCAGGCACAGGAAAACAAATGTTTCCAGGGGTTGTTCTCAGAATAGTGCAATGTGGAACAAGGAGGGAAACATCTGAAACCCTGAGAGGCCCCTTGTTTCCACTTGTGTTTTGTCTGCACATAGTCTGAGGTGGAAGAATAGGCGTCTCTAGCTGGGCAGGCATTAGCAACAAGTCACTTATTCTCCTGGCCTGTTTGTCCAATGATGAAATCAGGAAGACCCCAGAACCACCCAAGCTCTGCAGAGTGTTCCATAAGCCACAACCTCAGGTGGCCAAAGATTGACATGTAGGGTGATGTATTTAAAGTCTTGAAAGAAAAATCTTCCGACCAAGAATGATTTGTACAGAAAAGCTTTCTTTTCAAAGTGAGGGAACAATATAGTATTTCCAGACAAGCAAAATCTGAGAGAACTCCTCACCACCAATCCAACTGTACAGGTTATACTGTAATCCTGAAGGGAGTCCTACATTAGAAGTAACAATATTGAAAGCACACAGTGGTACAAACTTCACTAACAGAGGTGATCGAATCTGTAACCAATGAAGAAAATGACAGGAGTTAGTTTTTATCTATCAACATTAATCTTGAATGTAAGTAAAATGATTTCGGTAGTCAAAAGATACAGGTTGACTGTAAAAAAGACACAACTATATGCTGCCTACGAGAAACTCCCTTCACAGATTAAAGATACACATAAACTGAAAGTGAATGGCTGGGAAAACATATACTATACAAATGGAAGCCAAAAACAAGCTGTAGTAAAATAGATTTTGAGTCAAAAGCTTGTACAAGATACAAAGAAAATACATATTTTGAGAAAGAACAATGTACAAGAAATGCAAGAAAATATAACAATCAAATATGTAGGTACTCAACATAAGATAATCCAAATATATACCACATATATTAATAGAAAGATAGACTCCAATACAACGATAGTAGACTTGGGTACTTCAACATCTGACAATCATTGGTAGACAGCTCATTCAGACACAAAATCAACAAATGTACATCAGATTTCAACCACACAATTTAACAAAACACATTTGGCATACCAAAATATTATTAAGAGGAATGTTTACAGCATTAAGTGTAAAAAAATTTTTAAAAAAGAAATATTTCAAAAAAAACTCTCTCCAAGACTTACAGAAGCAATAAAAAAACTAACCAAAATCATTAGGACAGTAGAAACAATGAAGATCAGAGAAGGAAAAAATAAAATTGAAACTAAGAAAACAATACAAAAGATCAACAAAAGGAAAAGATGATTTTGAAAAGTTGGTTAAAAGAAGCAAGCATGTCAGAGAAACAATGAAAAAACTGAAATTAACAAAATTTGATATGAAAAAGGAGACATTATAACTGATACAGTGCCATGGATCATAAGAAGCTATATGCTAACTAATTAGAAAACCTTAAGAAGTGGATATATGACTGAATACAAGCAACCTAATAACATTAATTCAAGAAGATATAGAAAATCTGCACAAACCCATAACAAGCAATGAGATCAAAGCAGTAACAAATTTTTTTCCTAACAAAGTCCAGGACTTGATGGTTTTATAGCTGAATTCAACAAAACATTTAAAGAGGAAATAAATCTGGGAGCATTGTTGCAGTGTAGTGGGTAAAACCACTGTCTGTGATGCCAGCATCCCCTACGGTGTTGGTCCTGTGTTCCACTTCCAATCCATCTCCTTGGTAATGACCTGAGAAAAGCAGGGGAAGATGCCCCAAGTACTTGGGCTTCTACCCTCCACCTGGGAGACCCAGATGAAACTGCCAGCTCCTGGTTTCAGCATGGCCTATCCTCAGCCACTGTGGACATCTGGGGAGTGAACCAGTGGAATGAAGTTTCTCTCTTACTTGCAATAAATCTTTTTTTAAAAAAAGAGGAAATAACTCCAATACTCTTCAAACAATTCCAAAATATTGAAAAAGATAGAACTCTGACAAACTCTTTTTATAACACCAGTATTGCTACGCTACCAAAAACAAAAGAAGGATAGAACACAAAAAGAAAACTACAGACTGATATCCCTGATGAACATAGGTGCAAAAATTCTCAGAAAATATTAGCAAACTAAAACCAACAGTACATCAAAAGATAATACAACATGTAAGGAGGAGATTCATTCCAGGGATGCAAGGATAACTCAACATTCACAAATCAACAAATATAATAGATCACATCAACAGAATAAGGAAAAAAAGCCATGTGATTATCTCAATAGATATATAGAGCAAAAACCTTCATGGTAAAAGCTTTCAATAAATTTGATATAGAACAAAATAGACTTTATTAAACAATGATGGTCCATTTCATTTATCTTATTCAAATACTATTGGAAATGTTAGCAAGAGCACTTATAGAAGAGACAGAAAAAAGTTCATCAAAAATGGAAAATAGAAGCTCAAAACACACATGTTTTCAGATTATATGACTTTTACATGCAAAAGCTAAGCACTCCACCCAAAAAGCTCCTACAATTGCACCCTCAAAATGAAATCTTGTTATTTGCAGCAAATGAATAGAACTGAAGGACATTGTGTTAGGTGAAATAAGTCAGACACAGACAGACAAATACTGCATAATCTCCCTCATATATGGGACCTAAAAACAAAGCCAAACAAAAGTCTATCTGAATGGTTATTATTAGAGGATGAGAGGAGACAGAGGGAGTTTACATAATGGGCAGTCAGATCAAAGAATTAGTTCCTAATGTTACCCAGAATATATACAAGACTACAGGTCACAATAACCTAGTAGTCATATGCTTGGGGTAACTTGGAGAAAAGATGCTCCTTTCCTGGAATGGACTGGCCCATTCCAGGTTGCATGGCTTGCCCAGTCATGCATGTTACTGGAGTTCAGCCCTGCATGTGCCCTATCTTTACCTACCTCAGAGAGTCCTCACAAAGAGCGGCCTCCCACCTGAATGTGAGAGGAAAATGGGCAAAAACTGAGCTTCTTGGAGCTATAAACTCACAAAATCCCATACAACCCACTGTTTCCCATTCCTGGTCCCAGGCAGCAATAAGAAATACAAGCACAACAGAGTTGGACATGCTGTGACTAAACCTAAACTGAAGGGCCAGGGAAGAACAGAGCTAGAGGTTGTGAGGGTCCTCCTAAGTGCTGCTCCTGGACATTCAGCCTCCAACCTAAACCTGGCCCTAGATGACCATCCTGTCTTCCCACATCACCCATGACATGCCAGCTTAGGCCTTCTACACATCTCTATATGCAGGGCTCTTTGACTCTATGTCTGACTTCAGAGTCTTCTCACCTTTTGCTCTTCCATCCAGAGGATGCCTCTGCCTCCAATGGATGGACTGATCATTGGATAGAGCACAGCCCTCATTTCATGAGGCTTTAATCTGTACACAGCACATCTTGGGCTTCTAACCTTGTGTTCCCAGGCTCATCCTCATTGGCCCTGATTTGCCAATGAAAAACCTGAGGACCAGGAAAGACAATGATGTTCTCAAAGTCACACAATCAGGAAGAATGCAGCAGGGTGTGTACTCGAATATCAGGTGGGTCCCCTTTGCTGCTTCATTTGTTTAGCAGTGTGAAGAGGTAAAGTAGACATACAGCTGGGTTAGATGCATTAGATAACCACATGGGGCCCCTGCCTGCAAAACCAGCATCGTATATGAGCACTAGTTTGAGTCTCAGTTGCTCCAATTCCCATCCATGTGCCTGCTAATGTGCTTGATAAAGCAGCAGATGTCCCAAGTGGTTGGGCCCCTGGACCAACATAAGAGACACAAAAGAAGCTGCTGGCTCCTGGCTTTGTTCTGGCCCAGCCCTGAACATTGCAGCCACTTGGGGAGTGAAACAGTAGATATAAATCAATTTCAGGCCCCCCACTCCCAGATCTGTCCTCCTCACCCAGCTCGCACTTCCCTGACATCATGCAGAGAAAATATTTATTTATTTATTTATTTATTTTATTTTTATTTTTTGACAGGCAGAGTGGACAGTGAGAGAGAGATAGAGAGAAAGGTCTTCCTTTTTGCCATTGGTTCACCCTCCAATGGTCACTACAGTAGGTGTGCTGCTGCCTGTGCACCCCGCTGAACCAATGGGAGGAGACAGGTGCTTCTCCTGGTCTCCCATGGGGTGCAGGTCCCAAGCACTTGGGCCATCCTCCACTGCACTCCCTGGCCACAGCAGAGAGCTGGCCTGGAAGGGGGGCAACCAGGACAGGATCGGCGCCCTGACTGGGACTAGAACCCGGTGTGCCGGCGCCGCAAGGTGGAGGATTAGCCTAGTGAGCCATGGCGCCGGCCGAGAAAATATTTATGAATTTCCAAAAAGATGACACTGGATTAATAGTGGCATCTTTGGCACTCTTAATGGCAAAATGGCAAAAACCAATAGCAAAAACCAGTGGTGAAATGGCAAAAAACAATCTAAACAAAATGTACTTAACTTCCACATAAAATTCCATCCCCTTCCCACTAGTGGATTTGATCATTTTTCATTGAAGCCCTAGTGCAAAAATATGAACTGTTTAAGACAAATGAAACATCATTTTAAGAGATTCATACATATTATATCATACTTCAAAATGAACCATGGATTAATAAAGTTTCATTTGGAGAAAATTACAAAAAAATAAAGAAAATATTAAGACCAACTGGGCCAAATGAGAATAGGTGGCTTGCAAGAACAAATTTTATTGTCTCTTGGGCAATGTTCTCTGATTTCTCCTCCCAAGAATGCCATCAATGATACACAGGGCAACAGTTACTAAAAATCATGAAAACACAATGTTTTTGTAAATTCCCATGGAAAATGGCTAGACTCCTTCCCATGCCATCCCATGGGTAGATGTGGAACTGAGGGCTAAGGTAATTTAGAGAGACTTGTGGCAAGTTTACTCCAGACAAAGCCTTCAGCCTTTTAAAGTTTCAGATAGGAATCTTTCTTTCACAAAACAGTTTCCAGCAGTCAGCCAGAAACTACCCACATTTGAAAACGAAACAATGCAACAGAGGCTGAGGGCCCTGCAAATCAGCGCTGATCATTCTTGGGGACTGGGATTCCATGCGCATGCGCAGCGCCTGGCTCCCAGAGGCTGGGATCCGACATGGCATTTACCGGCGTTGCTTGGCAACAGTCATTGTGAGCCAAGATTGAGGAAGCGCTGAGCTTTTCTGTTGGGACGTGGAGGCGAGACAGGTGGCTCATGTACAGGGCTAACCTTAGGTTTCTCTGGCTGGGAAGATCGCCAGTAGTCTAGGATGTGAAAGTCTTACTTTCCCATGTAAGTAGGGTGTGTCTATGGATGGTGATGTCCTCCATCAGCTGTTGAGAACGGCAAATGAGATTAAATCAGATTCTTGGTACTGCATCCCACTCACGGATCTTGGGAAGCTGCGCAAAGCTGCCAACGAGGGTGAAGATGCTTGAGAGCAGCCGCTCCTGATGCTCAGAAGTGGCGGGAACTATAGAGACCAGAACCCCTTACAAACCTTGGTGGATGGGGAGAAAGTGTGAGCTCAGCACCAACTGTGGCCAGCTCCTTCCATAACCCCGAACCCTGGGCTCCCAACCCCGCAGGCTTCTCAGCACCTGAGATGGAGAACAGCGCCTAGGCTGCCTCTCTGAGCAGCTGAAACAAAAACAAAACCTCAGCTGGTTTCTGAGCTACCTGTGATCCCCTTATAGAACACCTTCCTGATGAGGGTAAGTGATTTAACTAACACAATTACATCTGTGGAGTGGCTTATTTTAATGTACACATTCTACTGCATATCCTGTACACACTATAGAAAAATGCATCCAGAGATAAATAATTTCCATCATATATCAACTTCTCAGCCAATAATTCTTTTGGTAAAATCCAGTATCCATTTCATATCAGTGAACATTTACATATACACATTCTTTAATGAGAGGCCTTAGATGGGAGCGTGGACAGGGAAGGTGGTTCTGTGTCAATAAGAAATTATTTTTTCTCACAATGAGAGCTCTTTATAGGGTTATTCATTTTACATAAGCAAAATAATGATAGCAGGGCTTTAAAATTTCTGAGTTACCATGCTTTCATTTACTGTTACAACAAAACTTGACGGGGATGTTTTAAAGACTTGCTATTGAATATATGAAAGTGTGCTACTAATTTTCACAAAATAATCATTACTGACAATTGAAAAGACAAGTGAATGGAACTTGATAGTAAATCCAGAAACACCAAAGAATATGTAAGAATTTAGAGCTGATACTGGTTATATCACAATATAAACTTGATGAATGATTACAAAATAATTATAATGAGGGTAATTAGTTTTAGTTTGTTTTCCATTATAGTCCCCAGTATTTTCCCATTTCAGCTATGTCAATTCATTGTCAAGGAACATGCTATTTCCCTGGTGCTCTAAGAAGAGTGTGGTTTAGTAGTCAGTTTCCCTCCCAAGGATCCTTTAAACTGGTACCTCACACTGCAAGCAGCAGAAAGAGGCTAACGATGCACAGTGGCAGCAGCAGCATCATTGCACACCTAAGAGTAAACTTTACTGCCCTGCTCCGTGCTGTCTTGTAGTTATGGCAGATGAAGCAGATCATCATTTCCAATATGAAGATATACAAGACCCAGAGAATCATGGTGTAGGTGCTTGGCAGTGCACACCTCAGCACCCACCCATGCAGTCATGTAGTGCAGCACCAGAGGGAAGCCCAAGTCACCCACCAGCAGGAGCAGCACTCTCCAATCTTGAAGATCCCTGGTTCTGCTCTACTAAGTGCACCTCCACAATGGCTATGCTGCCGGTGACCACCAGTGATGTCAGACGTCCAGTGTGCCCGTCAGAGATCAGCAGCACTGTAATTGGCACCAGGATCCTGGCCTGGAAACACATGGCCCCCACACTAGGAGGGAGAAGGCTCTGGGTGGGAGGGAGAGCAATGGCATGTGGAGTACTAAGCCCACAGGGATGGCATGGGGAGGATAGGTGCTGAGCATGTCTAGTTGCCTGGAGGGTACCATTCTGGGTTGGTGAGTTTGGAACTTAGGGAAGACCAGAAGAGACTCAGTCAGCCTGTGGCTTGGGCAGCCCAACTCCAATTCCCAGGTTTCTCCTGCATGTTTCCATGTCCGGTGCCTGAGGATCATCACACACTTGAACCAGTACAAGAGCAGAGCAAGTTCCACTGGAGAAAAATCCTCAGGGGGTGACATAAGTCCACCTGAGGCACCTAGACCTCCTCACCACCACCAGCTGGAAGGAAATGTAAAGGAGGTGGTTTCACTAAGCTGCAGGAACCCCCTAAGCCTGAATTTGACCCTGCTGCATTCTCACCAATACTCCTCTGCAAGTGAAGGTCGAATCCACTGGTCCAAGGGTGCCATCTTTCTGTGGGGAGACAGGTCTGCCCAATCTACTGAGGTTGGAAGCCCAGGAGACCCTGTCTGCCATCCCAGACTGGAATCAGGCTCTAGGATCGAGTCCTCCTTTGCTTCCCCAACTCTGTCTTGCAGGCCCTGCTACCCCAACATTATGTCCAAATGGCAAAGGCCTTTCCAAGTCCTGTTTCTTACATGCAATGCTCCCATCTCCATTCCTGCACAAGCCCTCCTTGTCCTAACCCTCACTCACCTGTTTCCAGGGCCTGCTCACACTTCCCAGTCAAGTCCCTTCCCACCCCTGCAAGGAGCCCCAGCCCTGGGGGCTTAGTTGACTGACCTGTCTAGACAAAGTCATAACTCTTAATGTTAGCCATAACAGTCGAGTGCTCAATAGTGACACCTCCACTCAGCTCTGTCTCCCAGGGCACCCATGGCCAAATAGAGGGTTCCCTACCATTCATAGCCCCCAGAGTATGGAGTCCCTTAGTGGTCCCTGGGCTCCTGCTGGCAGCAACAAGCCATTTTAGTGCCCACTGGACCTACAGTCTGGTGCGGAAACCCTCAAGGGCCCCTTCTTGCCCATCTGGGCCTCCTTTGGCTTCAATCACAGCTGGAATTTCTTCTTTCCATCTGCTGTCTACACCACCACTGCATCCCCCCCTTTTCCCTGATTCACTCAGAAAATCCAGGGCTGAGGTGCCCTGCTGATGGGAAAGATCCCATCCTCAGAATTAAAGGGACTGGTGACACCCTCATCCTCGGTCCAAACTTCTTACTAGGCTTCTTCTGGGCCTGGATCTTGGCTAATAGGAACTCACTCGAGGATCCTGGCTTCTGGTGGCTGTCCCTCCCCATACCTCCAGTGGCTGCCATAGAAACCTTCCAGTGAGCACAAATATTTGGACAACTTGGTGTTCAGCTGGTGGGTAGGGGTCCTGGTGTCCCCAGAGGTGCTGGGTGGCACTGGGACAGCACTGAGCAAAGGAAAGCAGATGGTGCATGTTGCCGTTGAATTCTCTACAATGTAGCAGTGGGTTCATTTCTGAGAGGAGCAGCGTGGTGGGGGCAAGAGGCGCAGAGTCAACACACAGACCCCGGGAGTCGGGTGAAAGCAGGCTTGAGGTGAACAGCCCGCAGACTCATTTATTACAGTTGGTACAACAGCTTATATAGCCAAGACCAGCCAATCTGGTCAAGGGGCGGTCTATGCCCCAACCAATCACAGCCTGTCGCCAGGCAGTTTCAAATCCATCCAATCACAGCCTGTTGCCAGGCAGTTTCAAATCCATCCAATCACAGCCTGTTGCCAGTTTCCAGAGCCATCCAATCATAGCCTGTTGCTAGGCAGTTTCCAAAACCAGGTGGGTTTCAAAGCCATTCCTAACTGAAGCTCGCTTGCCAGTGGCCACCATGGCATGGCCTTCTCATTCCACTACATTTCCCTCTTTTTGTTTAATTTTTGAGCAACAGGAGGCATGATTCTTGGCCATACCATTGTTGACCCCGTTTCCATGTGGTCTCCATACGCAGCTGTGCCTGTCTTAGGTTGTCCCCCAGGGGATCTTACCCATCATTGACTAACCAGCACTCAAATCGAGAGACCACAGGATTGCTTGCTCAGATAGGGGTAGGAATGAGGAATAATGGTTATCAGGAATGGCATGACCGCACACAGGCTGTGGGCCATTGGAGTGGCTGACCAGAGCTAGTGGGGTACACAACAGTAACAGATATGGCTTTGGGCAGTTTCTCAGGGTAGGATGATAGGGCAGGTGCGTCTCCTAACAAGGCAGAGTCTTGGTCTTGTTCAGCTGGTTCTGGTTGGCTGTCAGTTGCAGGCTTGATGTTTCTGGCTGGTACCCAAATGGGCTGTTCTGCATTCTCTGGAAAGACACAAGCATATCCTTGACCCTTGGTTAATAGAAGCCTTTTACAGGTGTTGGAATCCAGGGCCTGAATTTTGTGTACACTTCGACGTTAACAGCAAACATGCTGATGTCATGGGATCTAGCGTCTGCCCTGAGATATTGGAGTGCCTGGGGACTTCCACAAATGTGGGGATCCTCACTGGGTGTGGATGGGATGACATTGCATGAGTTATTGTGTAGAGGTCCTCTTAGTTCATCCCACGGGTATGTGGGGGGTGGCTGACTAGGCATTGCTACCTTGTTTGCTATGTTGTTTTTTTCACTGTCGGAGCTCTCTCTCCCTAAGTCATCAACCATTGTCTGTGAGACAGGGACCTGGAGTGTCAGGCTCCTATCACTCACAGATTCACTATGTTTGATAATCTGCGCAGGATTCTGAGAGGAGGGTATCTTTCCTATGTCTGAGTGCTTAAGAGTGGCACAGTATGCCAACTCTAGCCAGAGGAAAGACACGCACAGCACTGCTACTGTAACAAAGCAAATTCCTAGCACCTCAACTGTGGATGGCATTTTGTAGGAGGTTTCCCTATGCTAGACAAACAGATAGTGGTGTATCAGATCGTACGTATGTCCTGTGCTTAGTGGGGGACTTCCTTGACTCATTAGGTCAAGGCCGTATACCCACATGGTGTCTCCGGAGCGTCACCTCTCTCGAGTGAGGGAAGATGACTTGGTTCCGAATTCTGGGATGATCAGTCCCTTATGTGAATTCGCCGGGCGAACCAAAAGTAAAAGGAGGAGCCGAGAAGCGACGTACGCTTCAGGGCGATGTGTGCTAACCTGGGGTCACTTAGACGGAGGACAAGGACAAGGAAAGGGGCATAGGAGGGGGTTCTGTGCTCACCCTCACAGAACCGAACAGCACACAAAACACCGAGGGGCCTAATTGCTGAAATCCAGGGGGGACCTCGCCGAGTCCGACACGCTGTTTCTTTCTCAGTCACGTTGGCGCACCAGATGTTGTATTTGATTTCTTTACAATGTTGCAGTGGGTTCATTTCTGAGAGGAGCAGCGTGGTGGGGGCAAGAGGCGTGGAGTCAACACACAGACCCCGGGGGTCAGGTGAAAGCAGGCTTGAGGTGAACAGCCCACAGACTCATTTATTACAGTTGGTACAACAGCTTATATAGCCAAGACCAGCCAATCTGGTCAAGGGGCGGTCTATGCCCCAACCAATCACAGCCTGTTGCCAGGCAGTTTCCAGAGCCATCCAATCACAGCCTGTCGCCAGGCAGTTTCAAATCCATCCAATCACAGCCTGTTGCCAGGCAGTTTCAAATCCATCCAATCACAGCCTGTTGCCAGGCAGTTTCAAATCCATCCAATCACAGCCTGTTGCCAGGCAGTTTCCAAAGCCAGGTGGGTTTCAAAGCCATTCCTGACTAACTGACGCTCGCTTGCCAGTGGCCACCTTCTCATGGCCTTCTCATTTCCACTACAGGTGCAGAGACTGAACACAGCAGGGGATCACTTGCAGCTCTGATATTGTGCAGCAAACCTCTGGGATCTGGCATTGAACCCACTAGGGAATCCTGCTTAACTGCACAGGCAGCTTGCTGGGCCTGGTATCTGCCTGTCAGGCTACAAGGTACAGGGCTAGCTCTTCTGCTTGATGCTGTTGGTCCCATGGATATGTACAAGGCAGGTGTCCTGAGTCACAGTCTAAACTGGAACAAGGGTCCTCTGATCCCATAGGAAGCAGTTCAGCATTCCTAGATTTCCTGGAAGGCACGGCAACAAGAAGATGAATGGCTTTTCATAGGAGTCATGGGTTGAGGTTTCAGGTGCCACTCTCCACCCTGTCCTCAGTGAGTTCCCACCTCCTGCAGTCCCATTCATTCCTAGGGCAAGGGTTGTCCTTTGTGAGCCAGAAGAGGAGACTGAGGATCAGAGAAGTGACATGCATGATTTCAATGGTGTGATGCATTGAGCCAGCACCCTCCTATGCCTACCTACACAGAGGTCCTTCACAGGACACTGGGTCACTGCAGATGGTAGAGTCTGTACAAGTTGCCCCAGCTGCATCCCTGCTACATTTCTGATGGCCAGGCAAGCATGGCCATGAAGGACAAGGTGAGCTGGCCACCGTGGTGTTGCCTCATACACTGAAAGGCCAGATGTACTTGCCATCCCTGAGGAAGAGCTCACAGGATCCCAAAGCTGCCTTTGCCCAGGAAGAATGCCATATCCCAGCTCATCTCTTGTGGGGTGGGAGTGTAGGAGAAAGACCACCACTCCCTCTAGTCTCAGAGTTCACAGGCAGACCCCTCTACCCTCAGTCAAGTATGTCCTCAATACTCACACAGCAGTCATGACCCACAGCCTATGATCTGATTGCCTCATGTGGGGCAGAGTCCTGTGATGTGGTGTTTCCTGGGATAACTTTAAGACCATCAGTCAGGAATGGGAAGACATAGGAGCAGACAACACACGTGCGCACGCACACACACACACACACACGGATCTTCTATTTGCTGTTTCATTCCTGTATTGGCCCCAATGCCCTGAGCCAAATGCAGAATCCAAGAACTGCATTTGGTCTCCCACATGGATGGCAGAGGCACTTGGACCATCTTCTTCTCCTTTCCTAGATGGATTAGCAGAGAGCTGGATCAAAAGAGGAGCAGCCAGGAGAACCAGAGCTCATAGTGAATGTCAGCATCTCAATCAGTAGCTTAATCTGCTGCAACTGCAATTTTAGGGAATTGAATTTTTATTTTGAGAAATGAAACTTCAGAATACTTTCTTTAGAGGTCTTTGTTGACATAAAAATGTCATTTATGACTTGGTTTTCTTTTGAGACTTTTGGGTTTTTTATATTTAAAATTAAGAATTTTTATTCCATCACAAGCTTACTTTTGTTTTTTCTTTATTTTTAACAATATTTCATTATGTTTTTGGGGTAACATTGTAATTTATATTGTTGTCAAAGGTTTAATGATGTTAACAACTAAAGAGATCAACACATAAAATGTTAAAAGTCTCAGTCCAGTAGGAAAGGGGTATAAACAATAATCAAATCAAAAGATGTTTAACTTCTTTCAAATAATCCAAATTTTAAAATAGTCCATGATTCTTTATATTTCAGTGATATATGTTGTTACATTTCCTTTTCCATCTACAATTTTCCTGATATTAGTCTTCTTATTTTTTTGGTTAGTCAGGCCAATGGCATACCAATTTTCTTTACTATTTCAAAAAACAGGTCTTCATTTCACTGATACTTTGTATTGCTTTTTGTTTCAATTTTGTTTATTTATTCTCTAATTTTAATTATTTCTTTTCTCCTATTAATGTGCTCTTTGGTTTGCTCTTGCTTTTATAAGCCCTTGAGATACATTGATAATTCATTTATTTGCTGACTTTCCAATTTTGTGATGTAGGCACATATCACTATAAAATTCCCTCTTAATACTGCTTTTGCTGTATTCCATAAATTTTGATATGATATATTGTCATCTTCATTCATTTCTAGAAATCATTTGATTTCTCTTTTGATGTCCTATATGGTCTACTGTTCATTCAGGAACATGTGGAACATGTTCAGTCTCTTTGTGCTTGCAAATGTTTCAGAGATTCCTTAGTTGTTGATTTCCAATTTCAATCCATTGAGTTCAAAGAAGATGTATGGCATGATTTTGATCTTTTTTTAATTTACTGAGGCTTGATTTATGGCTAAATATATAGTTTATGCTTGAGAAAGTGTTGTGCACTGATGAGAAGCATGTGTATTCTGCAGCTGTGGGGTGAAAGTTCTGTAGATATCATTCAGGTCCATGTGGTCTACAGTTTTGATTAGCTCTTTCATTTCATTGTTGATTTTCTGTTTGATTGATCTATTCAGTGGTAAAAGTGTGGTGTTGAAGTCCCCTTTAATATTGTATTATATTCTATGTCTATAATTAGATCAGTTAACATTTCTTTTGTATATCAGGAGCCCTGTAATTGGTTGCATATATATCTATTATAGTCAAATCTTCTTGTTGAATTGTGCCCTTCTTGGTCTCTTTTAATAGTTTTTATGTTAACTTCCATTTTATCTGATATTAGGATGGAAACACTGGCTCTTTTTTTTTTTTTTTTTTTGGTCTCTGTTACCATGGAATAACTATTTCAATCCTTTGAATTTCAGTCTGCATGTATCTGTTGGTGAGATGTGTTTTTTGTAGACAGTACTAACATGGGTCTTGTTTTTTATCCATTCAGCCAGTCTTATAAATGGAGAGTTGAGGCCATTTATATTCACAGTGACTATTGATAAGTAATGACCCTGGCATTTTTCCATAAATATTCATGTTGCTTACTTTGGAATTATTTTTTTTTAATTCTACTTGGGGGATTATCTGCCTTCTCATTCTTTCATAGCTATGGCTATTTTTCTGTGATTTTGTGTTCCACCTCCTCAAGCATCTTTTGTTAATACTTGATGAGTGGCAAAAAATTCTTTCAAAATCTGTTTTTTATGGAAAGTCTTCATTTCACCTTCATTCATAAATGAGAGCTTTTCAGGTTACAATATTCTAAGTTGACAGCTTTTTCTCTTAGGATGTGGGCTAAATCTCACCATTCACCTCTAGCATGTAGGGTTTCTGATGAGAATTTATCTGTGACTAGTTGGAGATCCACTGAAAGTAATCTGGTATTTCTCTCATGCACATTTTGGATATTTCCTTTATGCTTTATTGTAGAGAGTTTGACTATAATGTATTGTAGTGATCTTTCTGGTCCTGTCTGCTAGGAGTTTTGTATGCTTCCTGTACTTCAATATGCCTTTCTGCAAATTTGGGATGTTTTCTGTATTTTACTAAATAGGCCTTCTAGTAAATTCTCTCTTTACACATGTTCAAGAACTCCTAATTCATATATATTGGATTGTTTGATAGTATCCCATACATCTCCAACAGTGTTTCTAAGATTTTTAATTTCATTTATTTGGTATGACTGAATTATTTCCAAAGATTTGTCTTCTAGCTTTGATATTATTTCTTTTGCTTCTCCAAGTCTGTTGTTAAGTCTTTCTACCACATTTTTCATTTGATCTACTGAATTATTCTTTTCTAATATTTCATTTTGATTTCTTTTTAAAATCTTGATTTCATAGTTAAAAATCTTATTAATGTCATGTATAGTTTTCTTTAGTTCATGGATTTGCTTCTGATTGCTTTTAAGTAATCTTATGACTGGATTTTTGAATTCTGTTTCCCTCATTACATCCATCTCTTCATCTTCACATTCTAATATTGAAAAATTGTTGTGTTCTTTTAGAGAGCCATGGTTTCTTATTCTTGTTTCTTGAATTTCTGCATTTATTTTCAGGCTTTTGTGGAGTTAATTGTTTTTCTTTCTTCTGATGGCTTGTATCTTTGAGCTATGCCTATGTGGCTTAGTGGATTGTCTGTACTTTCCTTGAATACCAAGAGGTGTGTGATGGGTGTGGCCAGGGAGTCCTGGTCAGTACTCCTGGGTGGGGTGAGTATCCAGAGTAACAATCAAGTTGGACCTGGTAGCTCTCTTCTTAACAGAAATGCAGGGAGGGTGGTCACATCATTGGGTATGATCACCCTCTCACCTCTCCAAGCTGAGCAATGCCCAGGTGTTTGTCCACAGTGTCTTTAACAGTCATCTGTTCTGCCATATGTACCACACAAATGATCTTTATAGTACTTTCTGTGAGCATGTTTCCTGCAAAAGTGAGCTGCCCTGGAAAACAAAGAGATCTGAGAGTGTGGCTCTGTATCCAGAACTTGCCCAGACCCAGTCTACAACTTGCCCCTTCTCATGAAGATACAGTGTTTTCACAGTCTCAGCATCCAGGGCTCCTACTGTGTCCTGCTAGCCTGTCCTGCCCACAGAATGACAGGAGTTCCTAGAGCCACTGTGCATGTGCTCAGTGCTGGCAGATGGAGCTTCTCAGCCAGAATGAAATTCAGTGAGGGACATGAATTTTTCCCTATGGTAAAATCCCTGGATTACATGCATGCACAATACCTGCCAGTCACAGCCCTACTCCTTTCATGGTTGTGCTGGGTGTGTATAAGTGCTCCCACAGGTAGCATTTCCCTTTGATTGCAATGGATTATCCACTCCACCTATTGCAGGTTGGGCATGGAGGAGCTTGTGTTTACCCGATGACAAGGTGGAGACAGTCACCACGAATTTACACAAATTGCAATGGTTGCCCCTGCTAACAGTTCTAGTTAGGTGTACACGTAAGAGCTGGAGCAGCTGCTACCTGCTTATATCCAAAATGGTACCAGCCTTCCCACAATTAGCCATAGGGCACTGGTATTGAGGGGAAAGAAGAGGAGACAGATGCATCACTTTTTTATTCCTCCCCTCAAGGTGAACAGTTGCCCACTCCCATGAAGGTTCCCACTCTGACACAAAGACACTGCAATCCACTAGTCTCTCCTTCCATCTGTATTAACAATTGTGCAGGCACATGCAGTCTGACCTCACATTTCTCAACAGAGCAGGCTCTGGGTACTTTGTTCTGTTCATGCTTGCTGCTGTGTCTTCCACTCAGGTCCAGGCCATTTCCACTGCTTTTGTAGGACCTCCCACTGCAGTTTGCCCTGCAAATTTCCCCTTGAGAGTGTATTTTCTCCACTTTTTTTTCTTCTGTCTGCCTAGATAGGGCAGACCTCCCTGTCACTATTCTTCCATCTTGCAATGAAGTTAATAACCCTTAAAAAACAAATGTTTTAGGACAACTTCTGAACAAGATTCCATTCAGTAACCTAATTGGCTTTTAAGTACCTAGAAAGATTCATAAGATTCTCATTGCTATGTACTTCTGACCTCAGGAATACCTTTCTCAGCATTAATAAGACCATGTAGCGGAAAGGGGTAGTCAAAGAGTGTGGGGATATAAAGTGCAGACCTGTGAGATTGTACTACAATAAAGCAAAGCCATTGCTTCAAATACTCATGGCTACAATGGTTTAAGATGAAAGGAAAAGGGAAACCAAAGAAGATCTGAAATATTTCAAAACCAGGTGTGTCATACAAACCAATCCCAAGACTAATATTTAAAAAATAAGTAGACTTTCAGAAAAATCTACCAAAGATTTAATGTAACCCAAAAAATAAATGAAGTGACATTTTTGCTAGAATACACATTATTACTGTTACATTCCTATTTACATGTTTCTTTTATAAAATTATAGGCAGGACAGATACTGTGGTGCAGCACTTGGGACTCGGACATCCCCTATAAGAGTGCCAGTTCAAGTACTATCTACTGTGCTTCTGAGACAGCTCTCTGCTAATGTATCTGGGAAGCAGTGGATTTAGGGACACTTTAGAATTCCAAAGTGACAACAGTTCAAGTTTCCAAAATCTTAAAGACATATTCATGGCTGACTTCTTCATACAAAAGCATGTGCTGCATGTGGGCAACATTATTTTATTTGTTCAAATTGAGGAAAAACAAAATAACACTTCATATTAAAAGAAATTGCATAGTAAAATGAATGTTATTTTGCTGCTTATTTAATCAATTTTATGTTTTCTCATAAAAAGATACTCAAGGAACATTTTCTGATTTCAGTTACGCAAAAAATTAAGCCAATTTTCCCAAATCAATTTCTAGAAAGGGATGTTTTTTAATGAAGAAAAACATTTTGGAAGGATCTGAGTTCTGACTTAATTTTAATGTGAAACAAGCACTCATTGTTTTATTTCTCAAATTTATAAAACACCTTTCACATAAGAGTGGGAATAAGAGAGGGAGGAGATGTACAGTTTGGGACAAGCTCAATCAGGCTTGCCCCAAACAGTAGAGTTAGAAACGTGCCAGGGGATTCCAATACAATCCCATCAAGGTGGTATGTACCAATGCCATCTTGCTAGTCAAAGTGATCAGTTTCGGTTCACAATTCATCATACTGATAGGTCTAAGAGTCAAAGGGATCACATAAACAAGACTAGTATCTGCTAATACTAACTGATAGAATAAAAAAGGGAGAGAATGATCCAACATGGGAAGCAGGATACACAGCAGGACTCATAGAATGGTGGATGTCCTAAAGAGCACTCTAGCCTCAGAACCAGCCCTTAAGCCTGGTTTGGATCTGGCTGAAGAGCCCATGAGAGTATTTTAGGCACGGAAAGCTAAGATGCTCTGGTAAAAAAAAAAAAAAAAAAAAAAAAAAAAACTAAATGAAAGATCTCTGCAATTGAGATCTCAGTGGAATGAATGGGCCATCAAAGAAAGAGGTACCTTTCTCTGAAGGGAGGAGAGAACTTTGATTTTGACTATGAACTTGTCTAAATAAGATCAGAGTTGGTGAACTCAAAATGCTTCCATAGCCTTGGCAACTCATGACAAGAGCCTAGGGTGATTACCGACACAATAAATAAGAGTATCAATTGTTAAGTCAACAATGGAAGTCACTGTGCAGGATCTCTGTCCTTAATGTATTGTACAATGTGAATTAATGCTATAACTAGTACTCAAACAGTAATTTACACTTTGTGTTTCTGTGTGGGTGCAAAATGTTGAAATCTTTACTAAATATATACTAAATTGATCTGAATATAAAGATAATTGAAAATGAATCTTGATGTGAATGGAATGGGAGAGGGAGTGGGAGATGGGAGGGTTGCAGGTGGGAGGGAAGTTATGGGGGGGAAAGCCACTGTAATCCAAAAGCTGTACTTTAGAAATTTATATTTATTAAATAAAAGTTTAAAAAACCACTTTTCACATCCAGGTACTATTGTTCTCACATACCAAGCCACACCAGCAGTATCCATCAGTAGGAATTTTTTTTACAGACAGGAAAGATGGTTAACATTTACAAAGTATCTTATACTCTTCTTTTAAGGAGAAAAGATGGCCCAGGGCTAGAGCAGAAAATCAGATGGCATTTCTAATCTTCTGGTGCCCCCCTCCAACATTGAAGGCTACTGTTCACTTCATTTATGCAAAATGAGCAGTGCAGCCACCTGCAGGGAAGGAACAGTAGAAGAGGGCTAGCCCAAGAGGGCTAGCCTGAGCTTATATGAGCCTGTGGTGGTCTTGGTGTTGGGTGTGAGACAGGCAGGGTTAGGTGCAGTGTCTGGAAGCCTCTGATAAATATGTAGTGACAAGCCAGGGTGATCAGGAGGTGGAGAGTTTCTGGGCTCTGTGAAGGATTGGAAATTCTCTGCAAGAGCAATGGAATGTCACTTAAAGGTTTGAATGTCAATGCCAAATGTGAGAGCACAGTACACCATGTGCAGGCATCACCCTGCCATTGACTGTCAACCTGGTAGCCCCCACCATGCCTCCTGGGAGCAGAAAGTGTCTGTTGTAACCCTAAACTGGACAGTGCTGAATAATCTTGAAATGGTCCTCAGCATCCTTCTTCTCAGGGTTCATACTCAGGAATTCATGGCTATCTGCTGGGTGCCCAGGCTCCTATGAAGGCAGAGATCAAGTAGAGCCAAGGAGTCCCAAGGCCCAATTAGACAAGCCAACAACATGATCAGACTTAATTTCTCCACCTGTGAAATGGGCCAGACTAGCTGATGGAGTCCCTGTGGAGTCACAGACTGCTTGCAATCCACTTGCCTCCCATCCTCCTTCTCCATGCCTTTCCATGTGAGCACTGACCCCTCAGGCCCACAATTTGCATTGAAGTTTGCCGCGGACCGGTTCTCGCGGAGTCACCAGACCCGAGGGAGAACGAGGGGCGAAAGCACAGGAGGAACAGAAATCGGCGAGGGGAATGACAGACAGACACACACACTTTTGAGTATGCTGTTGCTGCAGTTGTCTGCCTGCAGTTGTCTGCCTGCAGTTTATTGGCGGGAAAACCAGAGTTTATATAGGGAAGCTTACATTGTTGAAGACAAAAGAAATTCCAAGATTACAAAAACTTGTTAAGGCTAATGGGGTTACATGATTAACTTTACAAGGGACACAGGGTTACATTGTAGTGATGATTCGCAGTCCTACTTTTAAGAAAAAGGTAAAGGTCAGGTTACTAGTTAACCTCTCATTAGGAGAAAACCTGGGACAGGGGAGTTATCAGATGGTGGTGCTTGTTAGCCCAAGTCCCATATATCACCTATGTAAGATTGAATGTAGCTTTCTCATCCCCATGCTGCCTAAACTTGATAACCCAGAACCTAAATCACACCTCAGCTCTCTAAAGCTAACACCTCAGCTCCTTTTGTTTTATCTTGTCTAGGGTGTGCTGTTTCTTGTCAGTGTTTAATGCCTCCTCGTAAATTGCCCTAATGACTGGTGGGCCAAAGTCTAAAGTGTTTTTTGTTGATTTTTGTGAAATGCTTATTGGCACTACTTGACTCCTTTGTCTCTAATCATGGTGCACTTGTCCTAACGCACTACGTAGCATAACTACTAAATACAAAATCACTATTAATGTTGAGACACATTGCTTTATTAACCAGCAGTAATTAGGTCTTTCACTTCTCATTACGTGCACCGAAAGTTTTTTACAACCTTGGGCTGCACAGGAACAGCTTTGAGGCCACGCTCCGTAAAAAAGCTCTCACCTCGTCCCTGCAGCGTGGACTTCCAATGTAACATTTTGTTACATGGGTGTCACAACAGCTGCTGGGCCCAGCAGAAGTTCACTAATTACTCAAGACCCATTGGTGTCCAGCCATTCTCAAAGTTAGAAATTATTGAATCCAAGGCCATTTTTTAAAAATAAACACCAGCTGAAAACATGAAGCATAAGTGATATGTGTATATTTTCACCCCTCCCCTCATGTCTTGAAAAGTCTTCATTACTGTTGCTAAAAATAAATTACCTCAGCTCAGTTAAGGTTCATGGGGCATTGGGCACCTGGTGTCTAGGACTTCCTTCCTCTGATGAGTCCAGCCATCAGCCTGGGCTCGTACAGCTGGGGGGAGACACAAACACAGAGCCCTCTCCAACCATCTGTTTGTGGGCCCCTCACACCAGTCAGGAAGCAGAGTTTGTGTCACATTGCAACTCAGGCAGTACCCACATCACATTGATCCACAGCAGCATGACTGGGAAGGGTCCTCACAACACACTCATTTGTGCCATCATTTTGGATCTTGTACCAATTTCCCTTGTGCACCCATCTTTCTTTCCCCTTTCCAAGCCCATGAGGCTCCACAGAAATCCAGACTTCCTATGACCTCTCTGCTGGTGCCAGTTAAGAGCTGGGGATGCATCTGTATTCTTCTGAATGTAGCATTGTCAGAGGCAGGCCTCAGAAGCAGCCCCATATTTATACAAACTAATGCCCATAACTTCATAGGTGGGGTTCCATTCTTAGTTATGAGAAAATACCCCAGGAAAATCTATGTTTGGCAACTACAGGCTGCCCTGATAACATTAAGTAAACCTTGGTAGGACATTCTACTATTTCACACTCAGGAAACATTTTGTCCATGACAAGGGGAGGGGAGAAAAGGTAAGATAAATTGGACCTCATACCCATATAAGCCCTAATCTGCAAACTGATCTTAGATCTTTGCTAAGATGCCCGCCTGAACTGTCAAGTGTATTCTCTTCATTAAATTTTCTTATCTTGCTTAGCCAACTCTGAATGACTGGGCACTCCCTCTCAGATTCATCTGAAGAGATGTCCATCCATTTTGATGGAGCACTGCCTCATTGCACCTCATTACCTTGGTTATCATGACTCTGAGTCTCACATTGCAAAATGAAAGATCTCTGCTAGTGAGATCCCAGTGGAAAGAATGGGGCCATCAAAGATGGAGGTACCTTTCTCTGAAGGGAGGAGAGAACTTCCACTTTGACTATGACCCTATAGGGATAAGATCAAAGCTGGTGAACTCTAAAGGCTTCCCTAGCCTTGGCAACTCATGACTAGAATCTAGGGAGATTACTGACGCCATAAACAAGAGTGTCAAATTGTTAAATCAACAACAGGAGTCACTGTGTACTTATTTCTCATGTGGGATCTGTCCTTAATGTGTTGTCCAGTGTGAAGTAATGCTATAACTGGTACTGCAACAGTATTTTTACACTTTGTGTTTCTGTGTGGGTGCAAACTGATGAAATCCTTACTTAGTATATACTGAATCGACCTTCTGTATATAAAGATAATTAAAAATGAAAAAAAAACCTTGGTTTTAAATTGGAAATTGCATAGAAAATTAATCAATTTTTAAAAAATATGATGTAGGAGGCCAGCGTCGCAGCTCACTAGGCTAATCCTCCACCTTGCAGTGCTGACACACCGGGTTCTAGTCCCAGTCAGGGCACCGACCCTGTCCCAGTTGCCCCTCTTCCAGGCCAGCTCTCTGCTGTGGCCAGGGAGTACAGTGGAGGATGGCCCAAGTCCTTGGGCCCTGCACCCCATGGGAGACCAGGAGAAGCACCTGGATCCTGCCATTGGATCAGCATGGTGTGCCGGCCGCAGAGCGCTACCGCAGCGGCCATTGGAGGGTGAACCAACGGCAAAAAGGAAGACCTTTCTCTCTGTCTCTCTCTCACTGTCCACTTTGCCTGTCAAAAATTTTAAAAATTTAAAAAAATAAATAAAAATAAAAATAAAAAATATGATGTAGGATCTCTGTACTTAATGTGCTGTACATTGTGATTTAATGCTATAACTCATACTCAAACAGTATTTTACACCTTATGTTTCTGTGTGGGTGCAAACTGTTGAAATCTTTACTTAATATATACTAAACTGATCTTCTGTATATAAAGAGAATTGGGGGCAGAGCCAAGATGGCGGAAGAGTGAGGGCACACGCAACAGTTTGGGAAAAGAAATTTAAACAAGGGTGGAGTTACTGTACCCTGAAGAAGAGTCTCAGAGGAAAAAACTGCAGAGGAAACTCTTCTGGATCTAGTGGAAGCGACACAGAGGACCTACTGGGAGAGTAAAGTGTCCCACTGCCACGCTGCACTGAGCCCTGCCAAGCCGCACGGAGCCATGCTGAGCCGCACCTAGCAGCGCCCAGCCGTACCACACCCCACGGACCTGACCTGACCCGACCCACAGGGAGGCGCACCATGGACCCGGCCCACCCACAGAATTTGAGCCCTGGCACTGGAAGCAAAGGTATCCAGAGACATTGACCGCGAAGGTTAGACCTTGGTCACAGCTCATGCGGTGGGGAGGGGGAGCTACACCAGGCTGACTGGAAGAAAAAAAAGAGGGGGGAACCAGCTGGGACACTAGCCTCTCTCTGCACTCTCCTTACAAACCCCAGAAAGACAAAGAGCAGGGACCACTTACTTTACATAAGTAAAACAAACTCCTTAGCCTAGGCAACACTGAAGAATCAGAGCTCTTTGGCAACACCTCCAAGATGCCAAACAAATATAGAAACCAAGGCAACAAGAGCAAGGAAGACACTATGATGCCCCCAAATGAAAAAGACACCCCAATTCAAGATTATGAAGATGAAGAGATAGAAGAAATGCAAGAAGCAGATCTCAAAAACTTGATAAGATCATTAAGAAGCTCTCAAAAACAAATTCTTGAGCTACAGAAATCCTTAATGGACAAGATAGAAAATCTCTAGTGCAAAAATGAAATATTAAGGAGGAATCAAAATGAAATGAAACAACTAGTAGAACAAGAAACAGCGATAGTGATGAGAAATCATAATGAAATGAAGAATTCAACAGATCAAATAACAAACACATCAGAGAGCCTTAAAAACAGAATGGGCGAAGCAGAAGAGAGAATATCGGAACTAGAAGACAGAGAACAGGAAAGGAAACAGGCAAACCAAAGAAAAGAAGAGGAAGTTAGAATCTAAAAAATATTGTCGGGAACCTACAGGATACTATTAAAAAACCTAATATTCAGGTTCTAGGAGTTCCTGAAGGCCTGGAGAGGAAAAAAGGATTAGAAGGCATTTTCAGTGAGATACTAGCAGAAAATTTCCCAGGTTTGGAGAAGGACAGAGGCATCTTAGTACAGGAAGCTCATAGAACCCCTAATAAACATGACCAAAAGAGATCCTCACCACGACACATTGTAATTAAACTCACCACAGTGAAACATAAAGAAAAGATCTTAAAATGTGCAAGAGAGAAACATCAGTCCACTCTCAGAGGATCCCCAATTAGACTCACAGCTGACTTCTCATCAGAAACCTTACAAGCAAGGAGGGAATGGGGAGATATAGCCCAGGTACTGCCAGCCCAGAATATTATATCCTGCAAAGCTCTCATTTGTGAATAGAGGTGAAAGAAAGACCTTTCACAGCAAACAGAAATTGAAAGAATTTGTCGCCACTCATCCAGCCCTGCAAAAGATGTTTAAAGATGTGATACATGCAGAAACACAGAAACGCAGTCACCAAGATGAAAGAAGGTAAAGAAAACCTCACAGCAAAAGATCACAGGAAACCCAAAATGATAGGGCAAAGTTACTACTTATCGATAGTCACATTAAATGTTAAAGGCCTGAAAAATCCAGTTAAAAGACACCGATTGGTTGATTGGGTTAAAGAACAAAACCCATCTATCTGCTGCTTACAAGAAACACATTTTTCTAACAAAGATTCACACAGATTGAAAGTGAAAGGCTGGAAAAAGATATACCATGCCAACAGAAATGAAAAAAGAGCGGGAGTAGCCATCTTGATATCAGATAACATAAATTTTACCACAAAAACTATTAGGAGAGACAAAGAGGGGCACTATATAATGATTAAGGGATCCATTCAACAGGAAGATATAACAATTATCAATGTATTTGCACCTAATTACAGGGCACCGGTTTATTTAAAAGACTTGTTAAGGGAATTAAAGGGAGTCTTAGAACCCCTTTATACAATAGTACTGGGGGACTTCAATACTCCACTCTCAGAGATAGACAGATCATCAGGACAGAAGACCAACAAGGAGAAAGTATATTTAAATGATACTATAGTTCAAATGGACCTAAGAGATATCTATAGAACTTTTTATCCTACACAGAAAGACTTTACATTCTTCTCAGCAGTACATGGAACCTTCTCTAGGATTGACCACATGCTAGGCCATAAAGCAAGTCTCAGCAAATTCAAAAGAATTAGAATCATACCATGTAGCTTCTTAGACCACAAAGGAATGAAGTTGGAAATTAGCAACTCAGGAATCCCCAGAGCACGTACAAACACATGGAGATTGAACAACGTGCTCCTGAATGAACAATGGGTCATAGAAGAAATCAAAAGAGAAATAAAAAATTTTCTGGAAGTAAATGAGGATAACAGCACATCATACCAAAACATGTGGGATACAACAAAAGCAGTGTTACGAGGAAAATTTATATCAATAGGTGCCTACATCAAGGAATTGGAAAGGCACCAAATAGATGAACTTTCAACTCATATCACGCATCTGGAAAATTAGCAGTAAACCAGACCCAAAGCTAGTAGGAGAAGAGAAATAATTAAAATCAGAGAAGGAATTAACAGGATTGAATCCAAAAAAAAAAAATACAAAAAAATCAGCCAAACGGGGAGCTGGTTTTTTGAAAAAATAAACAAAATTGACACCCCATTGGCCCAACTAACTAAAAAAAGAAAAGACCCAAATCAATACAATTAGAAATGAAAAATGAAATGTAACAACAGACACCACAGAAATAAAAAGAATCATCAGAAATTACTACAAGGACTTGTATGCCAGCAAACAGGGAAATCTATCAGAAATGGACAGATTCCTGGACACATACAACCTACACAAATTGAACCAGGAAGACATAGAAAACCTAAACAGACCCATAACTGAGACAGAAATTGAAACAGTAATAAAGGCCCTCCCAATAAAGAAAAGCCCAGGACCAGATCGATTCACAGCTGAATTCTACCAGACATTTAAAGAAGAACTAACCCCATTCTCCTCAAACTATTCAGGGCAATCGAAAAAGAGGGAATCCTCCCAAACTCTTTCTATGAAGCCAGCATCACCTTAATTCCTAAGCTGGAAAAAGATGCAGCATTGAAAGACAATTACAGACCAATATCCCTGATGAATATAGATGCAAAAATACTCAATAAAATTCTGGCCAATAGAATGCAACATCACATTAGAAACATCATCAACCCAGACCAAGTGGGATTTACCCCTGGAATGCAGGGATGGTTCAATGTTCACAAACAACCAACGTGATACACCACATTAACAGACTGCAGAAGAAAAACCATATGATTCTCTCAATAGACGCAGAGAAAGCATTTGATAAAATACAACACCCTTTCATGATGAAAACTCTAAGCAAACTGGGTATAAAAGGATCATTCCTCAATACAATCAAAGCATTTTTTTTAATTTTTATTTAATGAATATAAATTTCCAGTGTACAGCTTATGGATTACAATGGCTTCCCCCTCCCATAACTTCCCTCCCACCCACAACCCTCCCCTCTCCCGCTCGCTCTCCCATTCACATCAAGATTCATTTTCAATTCTCTTTATGTACAGAAGATCAATTTAGTATAAAGATTTCAACAGTTTGCACCCACATAGAAACACAAAGTGAAACATACTGTTTGAGTACTAGTTATAGCATTAAATCAAAATGTACAGCACATTAAGGACAGAGATCCCACATGAGGAGCAACTGCACAGTGGCTCCTGTTGTTGACCCAACAAATTGACACTCTAGTTTATGGCGCCAGTAACCACCCTAGGCTGTCGTCATGAGTTGCCAAGGCTATGGAAGCCTTCCAAGTTTGCCGACTCTGATCATATTTAGACAAGATGATAAAAGACAGAGTGAGGATAGTAACCAATGATCCTAAGAGTGGCATTTACCAGGTTTGAACAATTATACAGCATTAAGTGGGGAAGAGGACCATCAGTACACACAGGTTGGGAGTAGAGCCATTGGGTGGTAGAGTAGAGGTTATGATTACGAAGGAATGAGGCCCAAGTGCACTAGACAGGATGTAGAACAAAGGACAGAGTCATTATTAGAGGAGCTAAGAAAGGTGCTGTCTAAGCTACAATTAAGTTTTCTGATTGAGAGGCAAATAGAACCTGATAGAAGGGGCTTGATAATAATCTGGTGGGCTTTAGGCCTTGTAAGTTAAGAGGCCCAGACCTATCTATCTCTTCACATGGGGTACATCCTAAGGGAGGTGTGAACCTCCTAGGGGAAGTCACTCTGTTGACTTTCATTACTTGGCTGGGCTGGGAGGAGAGCTGGCCAGGTAAAGGCAGGGGGCATCTCTAACAAGAAATTTACAGTTCTGCCTGCAATGTTGCTGACCCTACTTGGCTGTCCCCTCAGCTGCAGTGGTCACTTTGGAAACTGGGCAGAGTGAAGGGCATCTCAGCTTAGAGCCAGTAAGATCTGTGGCTCTGACCTAAGCAACCTTCAACTCCAGGGCAGGTCCATTTCCAGTGATCCAACTCTTGGCAGAGCTGCCAGGGCTCTTCACAAGCTGACTTCTGCTGAAGCCCAGGCTTACCACTTTGAAAGCCACTGCAGTGGACTGGCCTGTTGGGTCTCCTTGAGGGCAGATCACTGTACAGATCAGCCATTAATAGGCCTGCCACCCATTGCTTCTGATGCCGAGCTTTCTTTTCCTCCTGGGTTTTGTTAAAGCAGACCAGAGGATGCAAGTCAAGGGAGTGCCCAAGTCCCATCTCTAATCTTCGGTGGCCTGAACTACAAGTCTATAGTGACAGGCATGTTCTGTAGTAGTTTTTCTAAGGTAGACAATGTCCATGAGGAAAATTATATTCTCAATTTAAAACTTTCTTTCCCTTTGGTCTGAAAGGGAGGTTTTTTCTACTTACTATATACTTCACTAATGGCGAAGTAAATCTAGCTATGATATTATTATTTAAGCTCTTATTTTGGCTATACTATTACAGAAAAATGCTAGCCATCTTTTTTATAAGGTCTAAAGATTAAATTGTGTGTCCTACAGATTCCTTCATAATAGAATTAGTTTCCTACCTTGAAGAGAATAGAGAAATAAAAGAACAAGTTGGGCTTAGAATAGAGAAATGAGGGAGCAAGTCCTAGATCGCTTGCTGACAATAGCAATATCACATGAATACTTAGCAAACCATTTCAACCATTAGATAACAACTTAAGAAAACATTTACCAGAAGGTCCAATGCCTTCTATAAATTTTAAGAATCATGTATTTGAAAACACCTCTTAAAGATCTAACATGGTGTAGTTTGTTTAACCAGTAAACTTAAGCACAACCATATAAAATGTTTTTAGATTCTTTCTACCAACAAGTTTAAAATTGATACACAGATTCAGGTCACACAAATTAAAATGTACCTTTGATTGATTTTAGCAGCTTAAAATATGGACAATCTTATCTATAAGCCATTTAAAATAAAACTCTTAATAAAATTTCCTATGTTGACATACAATATGTACACACATATAACAGCATAATAGACCTATATAGCAATTTTAATAATAGCTTTTAAAATCTTTAACTCTTTTTGTAGATTGCCAATTGATTTGAATTGCTTTTTGTTTTTAGATTACTTTAACACATTGCTTTAACAGAGCATCAGAGTTTAATTCTATGTCAAAGAGAAATTGAGCTTCCTGTGATCTTTTGCTGTGAGGTTTCCTTCCTTTACCTTCTTTCATATTGGTGACCATGTTTCTGTGTTTCTGTGTGTAACACATCTTTAAGCATCTTTTGCAGGGCAGGATGAGTGGCAACAAATTCTTTCAGTTTCTGTTTGCTATGAAAAGTCTTAATTTCACCTTCATTCACAAATGAGAGCTTTGCAGGATATAGTATTCTGGGCTGGCAGTTTTTCTCTCTTAGTACCTGGGCTATGTCTCGCCATTCCCTTCTAGCTTGTAGGGTTTCTGATGAGAAATCTGCTGTGAGTCTAATTGGAGATCCTCTGAGAGTAATCTGACGTTTCTCTCTTGCACCTTTTAGAATCTTTTCTTTCTGTTTCACTGTGGTGAGTTTGACTACAATGTGTCGTGGTGAGGATCTCTTTTGGTCATGTTTATTAGGGGTTCTATAAGCTTCCTGTACTAAGATGCCTCTGTCCTTCTCCAAACCTGGGAAATTTTCTGCTAGTATCTCACTGAAAATGCCTTCTAATCCTTTCTTCCTCTCCATGCCTTCAGGAACTCCTAGAACCCGAATATTAGGTTTTTAAATAGTATCTTGTAGATTCCTGACAATATTTTTTAGATTTCTAATTTCTTCTTCTTTTCTTTGGTTTGCCTGTTTCCTTTCCTGTTCTCTGTCTTCTAAGTCTGATATTCTCTCTTCTGCTTCACCCATTCTGTTTTTAAGGCTCTCTAATGTGTTTGTTATTTGATCTATTGAGTTCTTCATTTCAATGTTGTTTTTTGTCACTACCATTTTTCATGTTCTACTAGTTGTTTCATTTCATTTTGATTCCTCCTTAATATTTCATTTTCACGAGAGAGATTTTCTATCTTGTCCATTAAGGATTTCTGTAGCTCAAGAATTTGTTTTTGAGAACTTCTTAATGTTCTTATCAATTTTTTGAGACACGCTTCTTGCATTTCTTCTATCTCTTCATCTTCATAATCTTGGATTGGGGTGTCTTTTTCATTTGTGGGCATTATAGTGTCTTCCTTGTTCTTGTTACCTCGGTTTCTGCGTTTGTTGTTTGGCATGTTGGAGATATTTGGTTTCTTCACTGTGGTGTTTTTTCTTGTTACACTATGGCTCTATATTAAGTGGACTGTCTGCTTTTGGTGGAGCCTTAGAGGTTGAGATAAGTGTGGACTGAGAGCTGTGTTTGGTTCCTCAGGGTTGAGGGTGTGTCAAAGATGACACTCCCAGGTTAGGTGTGGTAAATCTCTCTCTTTTTTTTTTTTTGATTCAAAAGGGAAGTAATTCCACACAGCTGGACGTAATTGGAGGTAGTTAGCAGGCAAATGATATACCCACAGGAGCCAGAGATCGGAAGCTCTTTCCCAAGGACCACACAGGGAATCTTTGCTGCCCTCTGTGTGGGCTCCAATTGTCCTGCAGTGTCCCACTGGATTGCAAGTTAGATCCTAATCTCCTGTTATTTCACCCCTCCCCCCAGAGTAAGGTTTTTCTGCTAGGCTCAGGGCCGGTGCAGACCTGAGGTCGCCCTGCTTATGACGTATGTCCAAAATGGCACCTGCTCTTTGTCTTGCTCTCCTTTGAGGGGTGAGCTGAGAGAGAGAAACTCATGTCTGTATCGGTCACTTTTTTTTTTCCTCTCTCTCTTCTAGTTAGCCTGGTGAATATTTCCCCATGGAGTTTCAAGCCTCGTTCCCTCTAGTCTCCTCTTTCCGCTTGCCCGCTGGTGTCTCAGGCTATTGAGGTTTGGCTAACCTCGCGTTCCAGCGCTGGTGTGTTGAGTCTGCCACTGGTGTCCCGAACTTGGGCTCCCACGCTCTCCACACAGGTCCACTGTGAATCACTAGTTCCGGAAGAGTTTCCACTGCTGTTTCTTCCCCTACTCTTCCTTGACCCTGCAGTATCTCCACTTTTATTAACCTGTGCGTCTTGCTGAACTATCACTGTGCTCCCCTTCTATTCCACCATCCTGCCACTCCTCCACAATCAAAGCAATTTATGAAAAACCTACGGCCAACATCCTATTGAACCGGGAAAAGTTGGAAGCATTTCCACTGAGATCGGGTACCAGACAGGGATGCTCACTCTCACCACTGCTCTTCAATATAGTTGTGGAAGACTTTGCCAGAGCTATTAGGCAAGAAAAAGAAATTAAAGGGATACAAATTGGGACGGAAGAACTCAAACTATCCCTCTTTGCAGACGATATGATTCTTTATTTAGGGGACCCAAAGAACTCAACTAAGAGACTGCTGGAACTCATCGAAGAGTTTGGCAAAGTAGCAGGATGTAAAATCAATGCACAAAAATCAACAGCTTTTGTATACACAGACAATGCCATGGCTGAGAAAGAACTTCTAAATTCAATCCCATTCTCAATAGCTACAAAAACAATCAAAACCTTGGAATAAACTTAACCACGGTCATTAAAGATCTCTACGATGAAAATTACAAAACCTTAAAGAAGAAATAGAAGAGGATACCAAAAAATGGAGAAATCTTCCATGCTCATGGATTGGAAGAATCAACATCATCAAAATGTCCATTCTCCCAAAAGCAATTTATGCATTCAATGCAATACCAATCAAAATACCAAAGACATTCTTCTCAGATCTGGAAAAAATGATGCTGAAATTCATATGGAGACACAGAAGACCTCGAATAGCCAAGGCAATCTTATACAACAAAAACAAAGCCAGAGGCATCACAATACCAGATTTCAGGACATACTACAGGGCAGTTGTTATCAAAACAGCATGGTACTGGTACAGAAACAGATGGATAGACGAATGGAACAGAATAGAAACACCAGAAATCAATCCAAACATCTACAGCCAACCCATATTTGATCAAGGATCCAAAACCAATCCCTGGAGTAAGGACAGTCTATTCAATAAATGGTTCTGGGAAAATTGGATTTCCACTTGCAGAATCATGAAGCAAGATCCCTACCTTTCACCTTACACAAAAATGCACTCAACTTGGATCAAAAACTTAAATCTACAACCAGACACCATCAAATTATTAGAGAGCATTGGAGAAACCCTGCAAGATATAGGCACAGGTAAAAACTTCTTGAAAAATACCCCAGGAGCACAGGCAGTCAAAGCCCAAATTAACTATTGGGATTGCATCAAACTGAGAAGTTTCTGTACCGCAAAAGAAACAGTCAGGAAAGTGAATAGGAAACCGACATAATGGGAAAAAATATTTGCAAACTATGCAACAGATAAAGGTTGATAACCAGAATCTACAAAGAAATCAAGAAACTCCACAACATCAAAACAAACAATCCAATTAAGAGATGAGCCAAAGACCTCAACGGACATTTTTCAAAAGAGGAAATCCAAATGGCCAACAGACACATGAAAAAATATTCAGGATCACTAGCCATCAGGGAAATGCAAATCAAAACGACAATGAGGTTTCACCTCACCCTGGATAGCATGGCCCACATTCAGAAATCAACCAACAATAAATGCTGGAGAGGATGTGGGGAAAAAGGGACACTAACCCACTGTTGGTGGGAATGTAAACTTTTTAAGCCACTATGGAAGTCAGCCTGGAGATTCCTCAGAAACCTGAACATAACCCTACCATTCAACCCAGCTATCCCACTCCTTGGAATTTACCTAAAATAAATTAAATTGGCAAATAAAAAAGCCGTCTGCACATTAATGTTTATTGCAGCTCAATTCACAATAGCTAAGACCTGGAACCAACCCAAATACCCATCAACAGTAGACTGGATAAAGAAACTATGGGATATGTACTCCATAGAATACTATACAGCAGTCAAAAACAATGAAACCCAGTCATTTGCAACAAAATGGAGCAATCTGGAAAGCATCATGCTAAATGAATTAAGCCAGTCCCAAAGAGACAAATATCATTTGTTTTCCCTGATCAGTGACAATTAATTGAGCACCAAAGGGTAACCTGTGGAAGTGTAATGGAGACTATGAGAAATAGTGACTTGATCAGCTATGGTGCTGACTGTTGATGTACAATGTAATACTTTATCCATTTTAGTATTTTTTTTTGGTAAACTTTGTAATTAGCACACAATAATTCTGAGGTGTCTAAACTGTAACTGAAAAGTGATCCCTGTTAAATATAAGATTGAGAAAAGGAGAGGGAGGAGATGTATAATAGGGGGCATACTCAATTGGATTTGCCGCAAATGATGAAGTTAGAAAAGTTCCAGGGGATTTCGATACAATCCCATCAAGGTGGCATGTACCAATGCCATCTCACCAGCCCAGGTGATCAATTTCAGTTCACAACTGATCACACTGATAGGCCTAAGAGTCAAAGGAATCACACAAACAAGATTAATGTCTGCTAATACTAACTGATAAAAAAAAAAGGGAGAGAAGGATCCAACATGGGAAGCAGGATACACAGCAGACTCATAGAATGACAGATGTCCTAAATAGCACTCTGGCCTCAGAATCAGCCCTTAAGGTAATTGGATCTGGCTGAAGAGCCTATGAGAGTATTTTAGGCATGGAAAGCCAAGACACGCTGCGGGAAAAAAAAAAAAGATGAAGAAGAAGAAGAAGACCTAAATGAAGGATCTCAGCGAGTGTGATCCCAGTGGAAAGAACGGGGCCATCAAAGTAGGAGGTAACTTTCTCTGAAGGGAGGAAAGAACTTCCACTTTGACTATGGCCTTGTTGGAATAAGATCAAAGTCGGCGAACCCTAAAGGCTTCCATAGCCTCAGCAACTCATGGCTAGAGCCTAGGGAGATTACTGATGCCATAAACAAGAGTGTTAAATTGTTAACTCAACATCAGGAGTCACTGTGTACTTGCATCCCATGTGGGACCTGTCCTTAATAGGTTGTCAAAGGTGAGGTAATGATATAGCTAGTACTGAAACAGTATTTTTACACTTTGTGGTTATGTGTGGGTGCAAACTGAAGAAATCTTTGCTTAGTATATACTGAAGCGATCTTCTGTATATAAAGGTAATTGAAAATGAAAAAATATATATACCTTGGTTTTAAATTGGAAATTACATAGAAAAATAATCCATCTTTTTTTTAAAAAAATATCTTGCAGAATCCCGGTCATTAATGTGATGTACACTGTTATTTAATGCTATAACTAGTACTCCAATAGTATTTTTTCACTTTGTGTTGCTATGGGAGGACAAACTGTTGAAATCTATATATATACTAAACTGATTTTCTATATATAAAGAGAATTGGAAATGAATCTTGATGGGAATGGAAGGGGAGAGCGAGTTGGAGGGGGGAAGGTTGCGAGTTGGGGGGAAGTTGGAGGGGGGGGGAAGCCTTTGTAATCCATGAGCTGTACTTTGGAAATTTATAGTCACTAAATAAAAAAAAAAAGAGAATTGAAAATGAATCTTGATGTGAATGGAAGGGGAGAGGGAGCAGGAAAGGGGATGGTTGTGGGTGGGAGTGAAGTTTGGGTGGGGGAAGGCATTGTAATCCATAAGCTGGACTTTGGAAATTTATATTCATTAAATAAAAGTCTAAAAAAAAAAGAAACAGTATTTTACACTTTGTGATTCTGTGTGGGTGTAAACTGATGAAATCTTTACTTAATATAGAATAAAGCAATCTTCTGTATATAAAGATAATTGAAAATGAATCTTGATGTGAATGGAATGGGAGAGGGAGCGGGTGATGGAGGGGGTGCGAGTGGGGGTGAAGTTATGGGGGAGGGGAAGCCATTGTAACCCATAATCTGTACTTTGGAAATTTGTATTTACTAAATAAAAAAAAAGAAAATTCTTTTCTTATGCAAATATAATACAGTAGCCATTGGAGGGTGAACCAATGGAAAAAGGAAGACCTTTCTCTCTGTCTCTCTCCTGCTGTCCACTCTGCCTGTCAAAGAAAAAAAAAACAACTTGAAATATTTTAATTAATCACTTTCTGTGATATTATTTTTTTTATTTGACAGGTAGATTTTTAAACAGTGAGAGGGAGAGACAGAGAGAAAGGTCTTCCTTCCATTGGTTCACTCCCCAAATGGCTGCTATGGCTGGAACTCCACTGATCCAAAGCCAGGAGCCAGGTGCTTCCTCCCAGTCTCCCATGTGGCTGCAGGGGCTCAAGCACTTGGGCCATGCTCCACTGCCTTCCGAGGCCACAGCAGAGAGCTGGAATGGAAGAGGAGCAGCCAGTACTAGAACCGGTGCCCATATGGGATGCTGGTGCCACAGGTGGAGGATTAACCAAGTGAACCACACCACTGGCACCCATGATATTATTTTTGAAACATTTTATGTTGTGGTGAATTAAAAAGCAAATATATAAATATAATGTTATAATTTTCTTCTAAGGGCACAACAGTATTGAATTCCCTAAATGTGAAGTTGAAGCAATTAGTCCCTATTTAATTGTATAATACCTCAGTGTAACCTCAGAATATCACTTCAGTTCTTTAAGTGCCACAATTTTTTCAGTCCCACCTTAAATCATTAATATATATATATAATATATATATATTAAATCATTATATATATAATACATATATATAATGTAAATAAGGTATCTTTTGTTATTTATTGGCTTTTAATTTTAGGTTTTTCTGGCAATGACTCTTTCACCAAATTCATTTCAAGAGGGAGAGAAACAAGAAGAATTCATAGAGGAATATGTGGTGGTAAATGTCATGAGACACATATGTCTAAAGGCATTTAATTTTAAATTTTTATTTATAATATTTATAGGGAAGATCATAATAGACTATTGCAATAATTTTAGCTCTATTAAGCCTTTTTAAAGCATATCAGACAGAAACTTGTTATAGAGAGGTAGACGTATCTATAGCAAACCAGTGTATTTTATGTTATTTGACTTTTTATATATATACAAGAATATATATATTCTATATATATTCTATATATATTCTATGTATATATATATATATACAAGAGAAGGATGGCAATATCATGATAATTTTAAAACAAATTTCCTGGAGAAGTTTTATAGATTTAGAATTATTTTAAATACAAAGTGGTGAAAAGAAGGTTTAGCATTTTGGTGTCATGGGTAAAGCTTCTGCCTGTGGTGCTAGCATTCCATATGGGCACCAGTTCTTGAAACAGCTGATCAACTTCCAATCTAGCTCCAGGTTAATGTCCTGGGAAGATCAGAAGAAGGTGGCTGAAGTGCTTTGCCCCTGCTCTCCATGTGGCAGAGCTGGAGGAAGTTCCTGGCTCCTAGCTTAAGCTCCTGGCTCCTGGCCCATGGCTGGCAATGACCATCTGGGGAGTGAACCAAAGGGCCAAAGATGGCTTTCAATGCCTTGATCTCTCTCTCACTTTCTCTCTCTCTCTCTCTCTCTCTCTCTCTCTCTCTCTGTCTCTCGCTCTCACTTTCTCTCTTTCTCTCTCTCTCTGTAATCCCTTCAATTAAATATGTACTTTCATATAAATAAACACTAAAATGAAATACCCACCAGAAAAATAAGGTCAAGGAATATAAGAATGGCTTGGTTTCCTGAACCAGAATTCAGCTATTTCTATGCAACTTCCAACTAACCACAAAAATGAAAAACACAATAAAAATACAGAAAAAATCTAATCCATCTTGATGACTCTTTAAACGATGCTTGAAGTGTTTTACATGTATTCTCTTAAAATATGCTAAAACTCAGTGACAATTATTTATGACAACTATTACTATGACAGTGATTTACTATGACATCTACAAAAATTTAGTATAGATGGAAACTATTAATAAGTATCAATTATTCATCATTATTATTCATCCCCAAGTGCTTTACACTTATCCTTTTATCTGGATAGTGAGCATTCAGCAGATAATTATTAAAAAATTGAATGGAAAATGGTTAATATTTCTAACTCTTCTAGAAGCTCAGCTTTCTTAAGGAATTTCTCTTGTCCAAGCAGTCACATATCAAAGATATCAAAATCTTGCTTTGCATGTTATAGGCTTTATTCACTATTTGCTAAGTTAAGATGCAGGAAACAAAAAATAAAAATGTTATGGGGGCTGGCCCTGTGGCATAGTATGGGTGCCATATGGGTGTTGGTTCCAGTTCTGGCTGCTCCACTTTCAATCTAGCTCTCTGCTATGGCTTGCGAAAGCAGTAGAAGATGGCCCAAGTTCTTGATCCTCTGTGCCTGCATGGGAGACCGAGAAGAAGCTCCTGACTCCTGGCTTCAGATTAGCTTAACTCTGGACATTGCAGTCAATTGGGAGTGAATCAGTGGATGGAAGACCTGTTTCTCTTTGCCTTTCCTTCTCTCTCTGTGTAACTCTGATTTTCAAGTAAATAAATAAATCTTTTAAAAAATTATATAATCCAAATGAATAATTTCTTTACAAGTTTTTGCAGAGAAACAACTTCTTCAGTGTATTGGGGTATGAGAGTACAGGGGAATCACTTAGCCATATAATTTCAAATAATAATTTAACATTAGTTTTATGATTTTGGAGGCAAATTCTTATGTCATTGTGTGTTCTGTACACAATAATGAAATGAACCACATATGTTCCTCAACAAATTCTGGCTGCTAGGTTATTATGGAATTCTCTGGTGATATGTTTACACATGTGGTACCACTGTGAAGAAGGTGATAGTGATTGGCTTTCAGGCTGGCAAATGTACTCTGACCTTTTATATTTTGACAGAGGGAACTTGAGTTGGTTGTCTACATTTAGTATCTAAAGCACATACATGCAATGAAATGAATGTTCTTTATTTTGGGAAGTTTTCTGTAAGTATTATGTGGATAAATACCAACATATCTGAGATCCTGAAAAATCCCACTTCACCTCTATTTCTATTTCTCTAGACTTATTCTCTAGGGGAAAGTAAACAAGGAATAGTAAAGTGAAGAGAGATGAAAACTTCAATGTCTGAGACTTGGAAAATAAACTACATATGAATGTTTTCTTTAGAAAATTCACTTGTAATGCTTCAAAAAGTATTTTAAAATTAGGTTCTCTTTCTGATAATAATTCCTTCTTGAAATCACTTTGTAGACCTTTCATTAAATTATCCAGAAGAAAAAATACTTATAAATTATCCTATTATTTTATAATGCACCATATTATGAACACCAAAATTCATACAGAGAAACATGCATATAAATACACATATATACTATGACATTTTGTATAAGCACAGGACACCAAATTAAGTAACAATTTTTTAAACTTTTATTTAATGAATACAAATTTCCAATGTACAGCTTATGGATTACAATGGCTTCCCCTCCCATAACTTCCCTCCCACCCACAACCCTCCCCTCTCTCGCTCCCTCTCCCATTCACATCAAGATTCATTTTAAATTCTCTTTATATACAGATCAATTTAGTATACATTAAGTAAAGATTTCAACATTTTGCACCCACATAGAAACACAAAGTGAAACATACTGTTTGAGTACTAGTTATAGCATTAAATCAAAATGTACAGCACATTAAGGACAGAGATCCCACATGAGGAGCAACTGCACAGTGGCTCCTGTTGTTGACCCAACAAATTGACACTCTAGTTTATATCTCTAATCTTCGGTGGCCTGAACTACAAGTCTATAGTGACAGGCATGTTCTGTAGTAGTTTTTCTAAGGTAGACAATGTCCATGAGGAAAATTATATTCTCAATTTAAAACTTTCTTTCCCTTTGGTCTGAAAGGGAGGTTTTTTCTACTTACTGTATACTTCACTAATGGCGAAGTAAATCTAGCTATGATATTATTATTTAAGCTCTTATTTTGGCTATACTATTACAGAAAAATGCTAGCCATCTTTTTTATAAGGTCTAAAGATTAAATTGTGTGTCCTACAGATTCCTTCATAATAGAATTAGTTTCCTACCTTGAAGAGAATAGAGAAATGAAAGAACAAGTTGGGCTTAGAATAGAGAAATGAGGGAGCAAGTCCTAGATCGCTTGCTGACAATAGCAATATCACATGAATACTTAGCAAATAGTTTCAACCATTAGATAACAACTTAAGAAAACATTTACCAGAAGGTCCAATGCCTTCTATAAATTTTAAGAATCATGTATTTGGAAACATCTCTTAAATACCTAACAGGGTGTAGTTTTTTTAACCAGTAAACTTAAGCACAACCATATAAAATGTTTTTAGTTTCTTTCTACCAACAAGTATGAAACATATGATTCAGAGATTCTGGTCACACAGTGACCACACAGTGGTGACACACAGTGCACCGGCCACGGCGGCCATTGGAGGGTGAACCAACAGCAAAAGGAAGACCTTTCTCTCTGTCTCTTTCTCTCACTGTTCACTCTGCCTGTCAAAAAAAAAAGAAAGAAAAGAAAAGCACAGGCAGAGAAGTAGAGCCAGAGAGAGAGAGAGAGAGAGAGAGAGAGAGAGAGAGAGAGAGAGAGAGAGAGTCTTCCATCCATTGGTTCACTCCCCAAATGACCACAATGGCCAGAGCTGAGCTGATCCAAAGCACTGAGCCAGGAGCTTCTTCAGATCCCCCACATGGGTGCAAGGGCCCAAGGGCTTGGGCCATCTTCTGCTGCTTTTCCAGGCCATAGCAGAGAGCTGAATCAGAAGTGGAGCAGCTGGGACTAGAACAGTTGCCCATATGGGACGCCAGCGCTTCAGGTTAGGGCTTTAACCCACCACACCACAGCATTGGTCTGCTTTAACCCACCACACCACAGCACTGGCCTGAGAACAAGTTTTATGGGTACTTAAATCTATTTGGAAAATAATTTTTATGTGTTTCTTTGCATAAGATCCTAGCAGTCTATGGTTTTGTCTTCTTTCAGAACTTACTATGCAAGCACTAAATGTGATGTGTTAAAATAATTTTAATCCACACAACAAAATTAGGTGAAGTAACATATTATGCATCTTATAAAGTAGGGCTGATTACTTGCCTAAACCAAAAATGTTAAAAAGGTAAAATGCTACATTGTGGGAATGTAAATCAAGGGTAAGTTTCACACAGTGGTATAAGACACCACTTAAAATGCACACATTGGTACTGGAGTGCTGATTGCAGTCCTGGCACCTCCACCCCCAACCCAGCTCCCTGTTAAACAATACAGAAAATCAGAAGATGATGCCTCAATAGTTTATGCTACTTCCACCCTCGGGGAGACATATCTGAGCCCTGGATCTTGGATCCTTGCTCCTGGCCATGGCTTTTTCCAACCCTGACAGTTGTGATCATTGGGGAATGAACCAGCAGATGGAAGTTCTCTGTTCCTTTCTTTTTGTTCTGTTTTTGCTCTTTCAATTAGATAAAATAAATAAATAGCTGTTTTTAAAAAAATACAGATAAAAATAAATCATGAAAGGTACAGTGAAAAATAATCTTGTCATCAGAGATAATAGTTTTGAAAATTTCAAAAAGTATCATTTTATAATAAATCAGTTCTTTAAAGAAACTCATATGACTTTGCTTATATAAAATAATTATCATTTAAGTATATGGCATAAGTATTTTTAAAGGACAACAAAATGATTGATACAAATGGCTATGCTAACCCAATGTCATCTGAAACACCCAGACTATTATGAATGGTCTTACTTTAAATTTCTATGTTGATACCTAGACCACTTGAAATGCTTTGTGAAGGTAAGAACATTCAATGAATATAAGGCCACTTTTTGTATATGCAAGAGTTATAAAATATCTACGCACATTTCTTAACACTGCACCTGGAACACAGATACATTAGAATGCTGGCCATTTCAGAGAGTCACTTTATATTAAAGTTGAAAGAGTATTGTGTATACAAGGAATTAAGATACTTCCCAGTGTATTCTGTATTCTTCTGAGTCATTTTTGTTGATTCTGCTCCTCCTGTGCCTTTATCCAAGGTAAAGTGCATACCATATATCACCAGGAATACTGAGGTAACCTTTGGAATGTGTTCTTTGCCACCCTGCCTCCCAAATCCTTACTCACACCTGTAGCTGTTCATTGCCCCATTGCTTAAAAACCAACTGTCAGGACCAGCATTGTAATACAACAGAGTGAACCACTGCTTACAATCCTAACATTCCACATCATAGTGTCAGTTCAAATCTGGGTTGCTGTTCTTCCAATCCACCTCCCTGCTAATGCACCTGGAAGAGAAGTGGATGATGGCTCAAGTACTTTGGCCCCTGTCAGCCATCTGGGAGAACTGGATTGAGTTACAGGCTTCTGTTTTTGGCACTGCTCAACCATCAGCCACCAGAGTTATTTGGAAAGTAAAACAGCAGATGCAACATCTCTTTCTCTTCCTCACTCTTTAACTCAACCTTTGAAGTGAATTGTTTAAAATCTTTAAAAATCATACTATTGCTTGTGAATAAAATACAGTTAAGCATTTTAATTTATATCATCATTTTGTAGTATATTTTTATGTCTAAGCCACTACCTTAGATATTTGTGCAATAGACTTTTTGTTTTCAATTAAGAATGTCTTTGCATTTTTGTGTCTTTCATTGATATTTTATAATTTCATTGTAGAGATCTTTCACTTTTTCAGTAAAATTTATTACAAAATATCTGACTTTTTGTAGTTGTTATGAATGGTGATTATTCATGATTTTGCTTTCACTGAGTTCACTACTCAGTGAAAACTGAGTACTGTCTTTTTCATGTTGATTTTGTTTTTTATTTTATTTATTTTTTCTTTATTTATTTGACAGAGTTATATATATATAGAGAGAGACAGAGAGAAAGGTCTTCCTTCCATTGGTTCACTCCCCAAATGGCTGCTATGGCTGGCACTGTGCCAATCCAAAGCCAGGATCCAGGTTCTTCCTCCTGGTCTCCCATGCAGCTGCAGGGGCTCAGTACCTGGGCCATCCTCCACTGCCTTCCTGGGCCACAGTAGACAGCTGGACTGGAAGAGGAGCAACTGGGACTAGAACTTGGTGCCCATATGGGATGCCAGCGCTCCAGGCAGAGGATTAAGCAAGTGAGCCATGGTGCTGGCCTCTCACGTTGATTTTGTAAAATGCACCTTTACTGAACTGGATTATCAGTTCCAAGAACATTTTTGTGCAGGGTTTAGATTTCTCCATATACAATAACACCATCTGCTAATAAAAATATTTTGAGTTTCTCCATTCCAATTTTGGTGTCCTTTCTTTCTCCTCCCTATTTGATCCTCTTATTTCCAATACTATACATAATAACATTGAAACTACATAATGTTTTGTTCCAGACTTGAGGAAATGATTTCAGCTTTTCCCCATTTGATGTGATTTTGACTAGATGCCAAAAGGTAGCCTTTATAATTTTAAGGTCAGCTGTTATATTGAATTTGTGATGGGCCATTAGCATGAGGCATTCTTGAATTTTGCCAAGTGCTTTTCCTCATTTATTTAGATGCATACATTTCTTGTTCATTTTTTTGGCATGATTTATGGTGATTTTTATTTGTGAAGGTTGAATCACCTCTGCATCTCTTAGATAAATCACACCTGATCTGATAAATTATCTTTTAGATGTGTTGGAGTTGGGTTGCTAGTGTTTGGTTGATAATATCTGCATCTATTTTCACCAGGGACATTGATTTGTAACTTTGCTTTTATATTGTGTCTTGTTCTATTTTGGTATCAGAGAGATCTGTAAGAGGTTTGGCAGATTCACATCCTATTCATATTTTTGTATAGGATTTAAAGGTGTTTGAGTTAGTTATTCTTAAGTATTTTGTAGAATTCAGTAGTAAAGGGTATCTGGATATTAAAATATTAATACTAATGAATCTAAAGGGAGACAATGAATCTAATAAAATAGTAAGGGAGGACTTTAACAACACCCCACTTTCTTCAATAGACATATCAACTAGATAGAAAATCAATAAAGAAACAAGAGCTAATCAAAATTCCGGACCACATTGACCTAACTGATATCTACAGAACTTATTTTTAAACTTGTTTTATTTGAAAGACAAGAGTTAAAAGAGAGTTAAGAGAGAGAGAGAGAGAGAGAGAGAGATAGAGAGAGGTCTTCTATCCACCAGTTCACTCCCCAGATTGCTGCAACAGCTGGATGTGTGCCAATCTGAAGCCAGGAGCCAGGAACTAACTTCTGGGTCTCCCATGTGGGTACAGGGGCCCAAGGACTTGGGCCATCTTCCGCTGCTTTCCCAGGCCATAGCAGAGAGCTGGATCAGAAGAGGAGTAGCTGAGGCTAGAACCAGCCCCCATAAGGGATGCCAATGCTTCAGGCCAGGGTTTTAACCCACTGCACTATAGTGCCAGCCCCTACAGAACTTTTTACTCCACAGTAGCAGAATACATATTCTTCTTATCAGTACATGGAACTTTATCTAGGATATACCATATGCTAGGCCATAAAGCAAATCTCAGCAAATAAAAAAAAAAAATGAAATCATACCATATACCTTCTCTAACCAGAATGGAATGAAGCTGAAAAACCCCAACTCAAGAATCTCTAGATTATATGGAAACACATGGAGCAACATGCTCCTGAATCAACAGTACATCATAGAAGAAATCAGGAGAGAAATCAAAAATTTTCTGGAAATGAATGAAGATGATAATTATCCTATCAAAACTATGGGATACTGCAAAAGAAATGTGATGAGGGAAGTTTACAGAAATTGTTGTCTACATGAAAAAAAAATGGAAAAGTACCAAATAAATGCTCTATCAATGAATCTAAAGGATCTAGAACAACAAAGAAATAATTAAAATTGGAGAAGAAAAATTGAAACAAAAATTCCAAAACATCAGTGAAATGAACAGATAATTTTTGGGAAAACAAACAAAATCGATATACCATTTGCAAAACTAGAAAATAAAGAGGGAGAAGACCCATATCAATAAAATCAGAGGTGTAATAGGAAAAGCAACAACAGCTATTATGGAAATAATAATAGTCATCAGAAATTACTACAAAAATCTGTATGACAGCAAATCAGAAACCTGGGAGAAATGGAAAGATTGTTGAGCACATACAACCTACCAAAATTGAGTTATGAAGACATAGAAAACCTAAACAAAGCAACATCCTAGACAGCACTTGAATCAGTAATAAACACCCTTCCAAAAAAGTAAAGCCCTGGACCACAGATTTTCACAGTGGAATTCCTTCAGATATTTAAATAAAAGCTAATTCCAATTCTTCAAAATAATTGAAAGGGCAGGAATCATCCCAAACTCCTTCTATGAAGCCTATATTACCTTAATTCCTAAAGCAGAAAAAAATACACTAGAGAAAGGGAATTATAGATCAATATTCCACATGCACATAGATGCAAAAATCCCCATCCAAATATTAGGCCATCTAATCCAACAACACATCAGAAAGATCATTCACCCAGATGAATTGGGGCTTATCCCTGGTATGCAAGAATGGATCAACATTCTCAAATAAATAAATGTGACACATCACATTAACAAACTGAAGAACAAAATAAACAAAGATTATCAGTAGATGCAGATGAAGCATTTTATAAAATACAACATAATTTTATGAAGAAAACCTTATGCAAATTGTTTATAGAAAGAACATTCCTCTATCTGAGAAGAATGTTGTTGGTGTTTTGATTGGGATCACATTGAACTCTAGAATTATTTTGGCAGTATGGAATTTTGATAATATTGAATCCTCTAATCTTGAACATGAAAGATATTCCCATTTTTATATATTCTTCTTTCTTTAATGTTTTGTAATTTTCTTTGTAGAGATTTTTGGCATCCTTAGTTAAATTCAGTCCAAGAATTTAATTTTTTGGCTATTATGCATGAGATTAATTTTATGAGTAGTTTCTCATCCATGGTATTGTATTTATATTTTTAAGAAATTCTATCTTGTTGACCACAAACATTTGATCTTTTTTAAAGATTTATTTATTTTGCTTGAAAGTCACAGTTACAGAGAGAGAGAGAGAGAGAGAGAGAGAGAGAGAGAGAGAGAGAGAGGTCTTCCATCCACTGATTCACTCTCTAGATGGCCTCAATGGCCAGAGTTGCATTGATCCAAAGGCAGGGGCCAGAGCTTCTTCCAGGTCTCCCACATGGGTACAAGGGCCCAAGGACTTGGGCCATCTTATACTGCCTTTTCAGGCCATGGCCAAGAGCTGGATCGGAAGTGGGACAGCAGTGTCTCAAACCGGTGCCCATATGGGATGTTGGCACTGCAGGCAGTGGCTTTACCACTATGCCACAGCACCAGCCCTGGTATTGTGTTTGAATACAAAGGTTATTGAATTTTATGTGTTGATTTTATATCCTGCCACTCTACCAAACTCTCATGAGTTTTGCCACTTTACCAAACTCTCAATGGAGTTTTTTATATCCCCTATATATAAATCATGTCATCAAATAGGGGGAGTTTGGATTCCTCTTTTCTAATTTGTATCAACTTGGTTTATTGCCAAGTGGCTCTGGCTAAAACTAGCAGGACTATGTTAAATAGCAATGGTAAAAGAGGGGATCCCTTGTATGGAGGAGAAAAAAGAAATATCATTCTCTTCAGATCAGCTAATTTGGATCCTTCCAAACAAGAACTAAAAGGTCAAGAACATGCAGGTCTTCTGGATTTAAATCATTCAGATTTAAATTTAGTTTATTCAGATGATCAGACAAAGACCCAAGGAACCGCATTGCTTGGAAATATCATGAACATTAGCTATCACTTTGATGGAGCAAAACCAGCACATTTTGCTGAAGCCATATGGTTGTGGTTCAGTATGTTTTTTGAAAGATCCAGTTATCTTATTATTTTTTAACTTTTATTTAATAAATATAAATTTCCAAAGTACAGCCAGTTATCTTATTATTAAGGGTCAAACTGATAGTTTTGAGACACAAACACAAAAGACCTTGTAATGAAAAGTGTGACAGTAGGGCCAGTGCTGAAGCTAAATAGGCTAATCCTCTGCCTGTGGCACCAGCACTCCAGGTTCTAGTCCTGGTCGGGGCACCAGATTCTGTCCCGGTTGCTCCTCTTCCAGTCCAGATTCTGTCCCAGTTGCTCATCTTCCAGTCCAGCTCTCTGCTGTGGCTCAGGAGGGCAGTGGAGGATGGCCCAAGTGCTTGGGCCCTGCACCCACATGGGAGACCAGGAGAAGCACCTGGCTCCTGGCTTTGGATCAGCATGATGCACCATCCACAGCACATTGGCTGTGGTGGCCACTGGGGGGTGAATCAATGGAAAACAGGAAGACCTTTCTCTCTGTCTCTCTCTCTCACTGTCCACTCTGCCTGTCAAAAAATGCAAAAAAAAAAAAAGATTATGTTAATATTATATCTTCTAATTTAATTGTGACACCAACATTTAGAAATTCCAATTGCATAAAAAAAATTGGTTTGCTACAAATTCATTTACTCTTTTACCACATTGGGGCACACAATAAAAGAAGGAAAGATTGTTTCCTTAATTTTTTTTTTCTGAATTTTCTTCTTATGCCTTAACCTAATTGATTTGAGTTTGAACAAGTTGACTTATGCTTATATCCTTGTTTTATTCCCAAGTTATTTATTGAAAACCAAGTGGTACTTAAATTTGTAAGAATGCCATCAAATCAATAACTGGAATTGATCTGTTAAGCCTTACTTAGTTAAGCCATACTTCCACATCTAATTTTTATCTCTGCTAATTTTGACCACTCAGATATAATTTAACAGATTTTTTTTTCAATATTTTGCTGAAAATATATGTACCTGAAATTTTCTGGGAAAAATGTGTAGAAAGCCATTTCTATTCTTATTAATGACTCACAATGTCTTATCTGATTCCAGTAAACTTCACGCTTCCATGGGGCTCTTATTTATCCAGATCTGAAGAATCATTAAGCCCCATTTTTTTATAATCCTCTAAGATTCTGTGGTATACTGAATAAGATTTGGAGAGCAAGACCTTCAAAAACCTTACAATTCATTTGAGAAATGACTTTAACTTGCAATGATTTCAGTGTTCATCTATGGCTGTTGAAGTCAGATGCTTTTTTATAAGACATTGGAATTATAACTGACTTTATAAAATGATATGTATAGGATACTATGACATGAAAGGTGCTTCAAGAGTCTACCATATTAAGGTAGTGTGAAAACCACTGCCTGCAATACCATTATCCCATATGTGCACTTGTCTGTGTCCTGACTGCTCTATTTATGAACCTACTCCCTGCTAATGGTCTTGAAAAAGCAGTAGTAGGTGGCCAATTGTGTGGGTCCCTACTACAAATGTGGGAGACTTGGAAAATTTTCTTGGATCCTGGCTTTGATCTGGCCCTGACTTAATTGTTCCAGCTATCTGGAGAGTAAATCAGTGGGTAGAAGAACCCTCTATGCCTCTCTCTCTCTCTCTTTGTATAGATCCAACTTTCAAATAAACAATTTTTATTCTTAATATTATTTGTTGAACTCTTTACTCAACATAGAGTTAATCAATTGTATATAAAGTCAATTGAAAATAGATATCAGTGAAAAATAAGAGTGGGGATAAGAGAGGGAGGAGAAATTTTGTAGCTGTAAAACTTTATATTTCTGCATACATTCCTACAGACTTACTTTTAAGGGTAAAGTTTAGAAACTTGTTATGGGGCCCCATATCCCATTAAAATTGGTGTTAAAAATGCCATCTTGGCCAGCATCACAGCTCACTAGGCTAATCCTCTGCTTGTGGCTCTGACACCCTGGGTTCTAGTCCCGATAGGGGCACCAGATTCTTTCCCAGTTGCTCCTCTTCCAGTCCAGCTCTCTGTTGTGGCCCAGGAGTGCAGTGGAGAATGGCCCAAGTGCTTGGGTCCTGCCCCTGCATGGGAGACCAGGAGGATGCACCTGGCTCCTGGCTTCGGATCAGAGCAGCATGCCGGCTGTAGCAGCCATTGGGGGGGTGAAGCAACGGGATAAGAAAGATCTTTCTTTCTGTCTTTCTCTCTCTCGCTGTCTAACTCTGCCTGTCCAAAAAAGAAATGCCATCTTAACTGTTACATTGATCATGTTAAGTGAACATATAAATAGGATTAAATTTTAAAGAGATCATATAAATAGCATCAAGTGCCTGATAATAATAATAGAATTAAAAAGGAGAATTGGAAATGAAAAAAAAAAAAAACAACCTGGTGTTAAAATGGAAATGGCATAGAAAATTAATTAATTTGAAAAAAAAAATTATGTAGGATCTCTGTCTTTAATGTGCTGTACATCGCTATTTAATGCTATAATTAGTAATCCAATGGTAGTTTTTTCACTTGATGTTGCTATATGGGCAAAAAGTTGAAATCTTTACCTAATATATACTAAACTGATCTTCTGTATACAAAGAGAATTGAAAATGAATCTTTACATGAATGGAAGGGGAAAGGGAGCGGGAAAGGGGAGGGTAGCGGGCGGGAGGGAAGTTATGGGAGGGGGGAAGCCATTGTAACCCATAAGCTATACTTTGGAAATTTATATTCATTAAATAAAAGTTTAATTAAAAAAAAAAAAAAAAGAATTAAAAAGGAGAGAATATCCAACATGGGAAGTGGTCCACAACAGCAGATTCAGAATGACAGTCATTTCAAGTAACATTCTGACTTCAGAATCAGCCCTTAAGGCATTTGCATGTGGCTGAAAAGCCCATGAAAGCATATCAGGCATGGTAAGCCAAGACAGTGTGGCAGAAAATGTTTTAAGTGAAGGATATCTGTGAGACCCATGTGGAAATAAGGGGCCATCAAAGAAGGATGTACTTTTCTCTGAAGGGAGGAAAGATATTCAAGTTTGCTTATGGCCTTGTCTAAATACTGATGAAGTTTGCAGTCACAAAAGTCTTCCATATCCTTGGCAGCTCATTGCAAGAGCCTTGATTGGTCACTGACATCATAAATAAAGGTGCTAATTGTTAAATTAACAACAGAAGTCATTGTGAACTTGCTCACCATGTAAAGATCTCTGCCTTTAATGAGTTATACAATGAGAATTAACTGAAAAACTTGTTCTCCAACAGTATTTTATATGTTGTGTGAGTATGTGGGTACAAACTGTTGAAATCTTTACTTAGTATAGAGTTGTCCTTCTGTATATAAAGTTAATTAAAACTGAATCTTAATGAAAAATGGGATGGGAGGAGGAAAAGAAAGTGGGACAAGAGTGGAGGTGGGAGGTTGGTTATGGGGGGAAGATCCACTGTATTCCTAAAGTTGTACCTGTGAAATTTGCATTCATTAAATAAAATCTTTTTGTTTGTTTGTTTTTCTTTTTTTTAAACTTTTATTTAATGAATATAAATTTCCAAAGTACAGCTTATGGGTTATAATGGCTTCCCCCCTCCCATAACTTCCCTCCCACCAGCAACCCTCCCCTTTCCCGCTCCCTTTCCCCTTCCAATCACATCAAGATTCATTTAAAATTCTCTTTATATACAGCAGATCAGTTTAGTATATATTAGGTAAAGATTTCAACAGTTTTCCCCCATATAGCAACACAAAGTGAAAAAAATACTGTTGGAGTACTAGTTATAGCATTAAATAAGAGTGTACAGCACATTAATGACAGAGATCCTACATAATATTTTTTTAAAAAAAATTAATTTTCTATGCCATTTCCAATTTAATACCAGGATTTTGTTTTTTCATTTCCAATTATCTTTATATACAGAAGATCAATTCAGTATATAATTAGTAAAGATCTCATCAGTTTGTACCCACACAGAAACACAAAGTGTAAAAAAACTGTTTCAGTACTAGTTATAGCATCACTGCACATTAGACAACACATTAAGGACAGATCCCACATGGGATGTAAGTACACAGTGACTCCTGTTGCTGACTTAACAATTTGACACTCCTGTTCATGGCGTCAGTAATCTCCCTAGGCTCTAGTCATGAGTTGCCAGGGCTATGGAAGCCTTTAGAGTTTGCTGACTTTGATCTTATTCCGATATGGTCATAGTCAAGGTGGAAGTTCTGTCCTTCCATCAGAGAAATGTACCTCCTTCTTTGATGGCCCTGTTCTTTCCACTGGGATCTCACTCGCAGAGGTATATTATTTAGGTTTTTTTTTTCTTTTTTGCCAGAGTGTCTTGGCTTTCCATGCCTAAAATACTCTCATGGGCTCTTGAGCCAGATCCGAATGCCTTAAGGGCTGATTCTGAGGCCAGAGTGCTATTTAGGACATATGCTATTGAATACATTTTCTCTGTATTTGATTAAAGTCATGGATTAAGAACACATACAGATTTAGGTATATATATCCAAGCATCACACATATTTTATTAATAAATAAATTGTTTTTCCTCTATAAGATCTGATAATGTTGATTCTTCCAATATATGAACATGGCTGATTTTTCCATTTTTATGTCTTCTTCTTTCCTAAATGTAATATTCTTCATAGAGAACTATGAGATCCTTCTATAATTTAGTCCAAAGTGTTTAACATAATTAAAAGAATTATCTAAATGAAGTTAAGGATTTAAGCAACATGATGAAAACTATCATGTCTAACTCTGATAATTCATACCAAATAGTAACTGTGTCTATGTCTTAAAAGCTTCAAATAAGAGTGGAGATACTGCAGGTTAAAGGAAGATTAGGGGAAGAAACAGCAGTGGAAACTCTTCTGGAACTAGTGATTCATGGTGGACCTGCATGGAGGGCGTGGGAGTAACATGGCTTGGGAAACCAGCAGCAGAATCAATGCACCAGCACTGGAACGTGACGTGAGCCAAACCACAATAGCCTGAGACACTGGCAGGAAAGCAGAAAGAGGAGACTAGAGGGAACGAGGCTTGAAACCCCATGCAGAAAAGTTCACCAGGCTAACTAGAAGAGAGAGGAAAAAAAAAAGTGACGGGTACGGACACAAGTTTCTCTCTCTGTGCTCACCTCTCAAATGCAAGCAAGACAAGGAGTAGGTGCCATTTTGAGCAGATGTCATAAGCAGGGGACCTCATGGCTGAACCTGCCCTCAGGCTAGCAGAAAAACTTGACTCAGGAGGGTGAAATAACAGGAGATTAGGACCTAGTGAATGTGTGGTGCTAATGAACTGAGACTGTGAAAAAAGAGACGGTGGGTGAGAGAACTCACAAATTCACGTGAATACTCTCCAGAGATGCTACAATTAGGTAACCTTGGCAACCCAGTGGGAGACTGCAGTAGAATTTGAGGCCACACTGAGGGCAGCAGAGATTCCCTATGTGGTCCTTAGAAAGAGCTTCCAATCTCTGGCTCCTGTGGGTATATCATTCACCTGCTAACTACCTTCAATTCTGCTCAGATGTGCAAAATTACTTCCCTTTTGCATCAAAAAAAAAAGAAAGAAAGAAAGAGAGATTTACCATGACTAACCTGGGAGTGTCACCTGTGGCACACCCTTAACCCTGAGGAACCAAACAGAGCTCTCAGGCCACACCCATCTCAAGCCTCTAAGGCTACATCAAAAGCAGACAGTCTATTTAATACAGTCATAGTATAACAAGAAAAAAACACCACAGCAAGGGAAGAAGAATCCAAAGAATATCTCCACAATGCCAAGCAACAAATGCAGAAACCAAGGAAACAAGAACAAGGAAGACATTATGACACCCCCAAATGAACAACACACCCCAAGCCAAGATTATGAAGATGATGAGATGGAAGAAATGTAAGATACGGATTTCAAAAAATTTATGATAAGAACATTTAGAAGTTTTCAAAAACAAATTCTTGAGCTATGGAAGTCCTTACTGGACAGGATAGAAAATCTCCTTCGAGAAAATGAAATCTTAAGGAGGAATCAACATGAAACACAGAAACTAGTAGAACAGGAAAGTGTGATAGTAAAGAGAAATCAAAATGAAATGAAGAACTCAATAGATTAAATGACAAACACATTAGAGAGCCTTAAAAATAGAGTCAGTGAAACAGAAGAGAGAATATCTGACTTAGAAGACAGAGTACAGGAAAGTAACCAAAGAAAAGAAGAGGAAGTTAAAAATCTAAAAAATATTGTTGGGAATCTAGAGGATACTATTAAAAAACCCAACATTTGGGTTCTAGGAGTTCTGGAAGGCATGGAGAGAGAGAAAGGGTTAGAAGGCCTTTTTATTTTTTCAAAAGAAAAAAATAGTGTTTTATTAACTATCACACTGTTATAATACACTTTAAACATACAATAAGGTAGCCTTTAAATTTGAGGTGGTCTTAAGAATAACAAATGAACAGAATTTCAAATTGTTGAAATAGGTGAACTGCTGCAGTTATAGGTGTACATTTAAGAAAATTGTATAGCTCTTACAAGACAAGCAATGTAACTATTTTGTACATTTTTAATTGAAAATATAAACAATAATTTTAAAAAAACAAAATACAGCATAATAAAAAACATACGTTTCTCAATTAAATGTACTGGATACATAAAAATTTTAAGGGAAGAAGCAAAAAAGGAAAACGGTTGATATTTAAGTGCAGACTGACTACCTAGACAAAAAAAAAGACTTAAAAAATCATAAAACCTCTAGTTCTCTATGACTAATATCCATATAATTGGAGTATTGTCACTATGAAAGTAATTTTGTTATGTTTGCATATGTTATACTTTACTGGTAATTTACATGATGGCTTTTAAGGCCCTGGCAGACATATGGTTTTTGGAAACAAGATTGGATAAAAATCACTGCTAAGATGCAATACACCTTATTATTATTATTTTTTTCGGTCCTCCAATATTCAGAAAAAAGATAATTCACTATAACATTGTCTTACCACCCAAATGCCTCAACCTATACATTTTAAACTTTTTAAACATTGGTTATATTGTCCAACTTTGTAATTGAAAGAATATTATTAGCAAGACATTATTTTGGCAAATTAAATCTTAAACATGGCTTTTCAACAGGATTTAAAAGGTAACTATCCCTAGAGTTCCATGTTAAAATGTAGTTTTCAAAACCTTACAAGAGTAATGCTTAAAATATTGTACATAGTTACCCTAATTAAAATAATTAGCCTCAAAATAACAAATTGATAAGCTAAGTAAAGCCTATGCTATGTAACATTTGCTTGGAAACTTGATTTGTCAGTTATGCATAATAAAAATTCCAGTCATCATAAAATTACAAAAATTTTTTATCATAGCATGATTTCTTTCACCCACCAACTTTTTTGTTATCTTATAATAGATAAATACCAACATGTTCTCATTTTTACACTAAACCACACAAGATTGATGCATTTAGCTAGACTACCATTCACACTGTTAAATTCAATTTTCTCTTTATATAACTTGGTAAAATTTCATTTTTTCTAGATTCCAAAAGTACCTACAGAACCCAGGCAATTTTACCATTTTTAATATACTATGGAATATCATACAAAGTAAGGCATTTCAGTGTCATGTATAACCAAGTTACTGTCAATCCAAAAATTTTTGCACATCAATAAAAAGATATCTAAGAACTTAGGAACAATATTCTTCTCACTACTGTATAAAAATAACCACAATGAATAAGTATTTGTGTAATATTTACTCCATTGTCTCATTTCCAGAAACTGTAACAAGCTGCAAAGGTATTTCAGTGTTGGTAAGGATATCTTGATTACTGGTGGCAGAAGTATTAACAGTTCCTATCCCTGAAACAGAACCTTGTTGAATATTTGCAAGAATAAGTGTTGTTCCTCCTGCAGGAGGAACTTCCACAGATGCCAGCACTATACTGCTAGAGTGAATAACCTTTTTGTTTTGCTGTGTTTTAATATGTTTGGCAAGGTGATCACTTCTTATAAAGCATTTTGAACATTCTGGACAAATTTCTTCTCACCTGTATGTGTTCTTCTGTGCCTCTGTAATTCATCACTCTGAGTAAATCTTTTACCACAGAACATCCAGTTACACACAAAAGGGCGCTCTCCAGAATGCCAATGCAGGTGAGCTCTCAGGTGTGAGGTCTTCCCATAGACTTTACCACATAATGGTATGTGACAAATGTGCTGCTTCTTTTTCCCAAGATTGGTACGTCTCCCACCACCTTCTTAACAGTTGGGGAAGGTGCAAGCCACCATCTGAAGTCTTTTTCCAGAAGGCCTTTTTAATGAGATACTCGCAGAGAAATTCCCAGGTTTGGAGAAGGACAGAGACATCCTTGTCCATGAAGTTCATAGAACTCCTAGTAAACATGAACAAAAGAGATCCTCACCACAACACGTTGTAACTAAACTCACCACAGTGAAACATAAAGAAAAGATCCTAAAATGTGTAAGAGAGAAATGTAGATTACTCTCAGAGGATCTGCAATTAGACTCACAGCAGATTTCTCATCAGAAACCCTACAGGCTAGAAGGGAATGGCAAGACATAGCCCAGGTACCAAGAGAGAAAAACTGCCAGCCCAGAATATTATATACTGCAAAGCTCTCATTTGTGAATGAAGGTGAAATAAAGACCTTTCATACCAAACAGAATTGAACGAATTTGTCACCACTGGTCCAGCCCTGCAAAAGATGGTTAAAGTTGTGTTACACACAGAAACACAGAAACACGGTAATCAATATGAAAGAAGGTAAAGGAAGGAAACCTCACAGCAAAAGATCACATATATTAGAAAATATCATATATTAGAAAATATCTTTGGGAAATGGCAGGGCAAAGTTACTACTATCAATAGTCACATTGAATGTTAATGGCCTGAACTGTCCAGTTAAAAAACACTGATTGGCTGAATGCATTAAGGAAAAAAACCCATCTATTTGTTGCTTACAAGAAACACATCATTCCAACAAAGATGCATACCAACTGAAAGTGAAAGGCTGGAAAAAGATATACCATGCCAACAGAAATGAAAAAAGAGCAGGTGTAGCCATCTTAATATCAGACAAAATAAACTTTAACACAAAAACTGTTAAGAGAGACAAAGAGGGACACTATATAATGATTAAGGGATCAGTTCAACAGGAAGATATAACGATTATCAATGTATATGCACCTAAATACAGGGCACCAGTTTATTTAAAAGACTTGTTAAGGGAATTAAATGGAGACTTAGACACCAATACAATAGTACTGGTGGTCTTCAATACCCCACTCTCAGAGATAGACATATCAACAGGACAGAGATCAATAAGGAGATAGTAGATTTAAATGACACTATAGCCCAAATGGATCTAACAGATATCTACAGAACTTTTCATCCTACACATAAAGAATTTACATTCTTCTCAGCAGTACATGGAACCCAATCTAGGATTGACCACACACTAGGCCATAAAGCAAGTCTGAGCAAATTCAAAAGAATTAGAATCATACCATGCAGCTTCTCAGACCATAGGGAATGAAAGAGGAAATTAGCAACTCTGGAATCCCTAGAGCATATGCAAAAACATGGAGATTGAACAACATGCTCCTGAATGAACAATGAGTCATAGAAGAAATTAAAAGAGAAATCAAAAATTTCTGGAAGTAAATGAGGATAACAGCAAACATAGCAAAACTTATGGGATACAGCAAAAGCAGTGTTAAGAGGAATGTTTATATCAATTGATGCCTACATCAAGAAATTGGAAGGCACCAAATAGATGAGCTTTCAATTCATCTCAAGGATTTAGAAAATCTGCAGCAAAGCAGACCAAAATCTAGTAGAAGAGAAATAATTAAAATCAGAGAAGAAATCAACATGATTGAATCCAAAAAAAACATTACAAAAAATCAAGCAAATGAGGAGCTGTTTTCCGGAAAAAAAAAAAATTGGCACCCCATTGGCCCAACTAACTAAAAAAAGAAGAGAAAAGACCCAAATCAATAGGATCAGAGATGAAAATGGAAAAGTAACAACAGACACCACAGAAATAAAAAGAATCATCAGAAATTACTACAAGGACTTGTATGCCAGCAAATAGGGAAATCTATCAGAAATGGATAGATTCCTGGACACATGCAACCTACCTAAATTGAACCAGGAAGACATAGAAAACCTAAACAGACCCATAACTGACACAGAAATTGAAACAATAATAAAGGCCCTTCCAACAAAGAAAGGCCCAGGACCAGATGGATTCACTGCTGAATTCTAACAGACATTTAAAGAAGAATTAACTCCAATTCTTCTCAAACTATTCAGAACAATCGAAAAAGAGGAAATCCTCCCAAATTCTTTCTATGAAGCCAGCATCACTTTAATTCCTAAGCCAGAAAAAGATACAGCATTGAAAGAGAATTACAGACCAATATCCCTGATAAACATAGAAGCAAAAATCCTCAATAAAATTCTGGCCAATAGAATGCAACAACACATCAGAAAGATCATCCACTCAGATCAAGTGGGATTTATCCCGGGTATCCAGGGACGTTTCAACGTTCGCAAAACAATCAATGTGATATACCACATTAACAGACTGCAGAAGAAAAACCATGTGATTATCTCAATAGACACAGAGAAAGCATTTGATAAAATACAACACCCTTTCATGATGAAAACTCTAAGCTAACTGGGTATGGAAGGATCATTCCTCAATACAACCAAAGCAATTTATGAAAAAAAAACCACAGCCAGCATCCTATTGAATGGGGAAAAGTTGGAAGCATTTCCACTAAGATCTGGTATGAGACAGGGATGCCCACTCTCACCACTGCTATTAAATATAGTTCTGGAAGTTTTAGGAAGAGCCATCAGGCAAGAAAAAGAAATTAAAGGGATACAAATTGGGAAGGAAGAACTCAAACTATCCCTCTTTGCAGATGATATGATTCCTTACTTAGGGGATCCAAGGGACTCTACTAAGAATTGGAACAGATAGAAGGGTTTGGCCAAGTAGCAGGATGTAAAATCAATGCACAAAAATCAACAGCCTTTGTATACAAAGGCATTTCTGTGGCTGAGGAAGAACTTCTAAGTTCAATCCCATTCACAATAGCTACAAAAACAATCAAATACCTTGAAATAAACCTAATCAAGGACATTAAAGATCTCTACAATGAAAATTACAAAACCTTAAAGAAAGAAATAGAAGAGGATACCAAAAAATGGAAAAATCTTCCACACTCATGGATTGGAATAATCAATATCATCAAAATGTGCATTCTCCCAAAAGCAATTTATAAATTCAGTGCTATACCAATCAAGATACCGAAGACATTCTTCTCAGATCTGGAAAAAATGATGCTGAAATTCATATGGAGACACAGAAGACCTCGAATAGCCAAAGCAATCTTGTACAAGAAAAACAAAGCCGGAGGCATCACAATACCTGATTTCAGGACATACTACAGGGCAGTTGTTATCAAAACAGCATGGTACTGGTACAGAAACAGATGGAGAGAACAATGGAACAGAATAGAAACACCACAAATCAATCCAAACATCTGCAGGCCACTTATAGTTGATCAAGGATCCAAAACTAATCCCTGGAATAAGGACAGCCTATTCAATAAACGGGGCTGGGAAAACTGGATTTCCATGTGCAGAAGCATGAAGTAAGACCCCTACCTTTCACCTTACACAAAAATCCACTCAGCATGGATTAAAGACTTGATACAAAACCCGACACCATCAAATTATTAGAGAGCATTGGAGAAACCCTGCAAGATATAGGTACAGGCAGACTTCTTGGAAAAGACCCCAGAAGCATAGGCAGTCAAAGCCAAAGTTGACATTTGGGATTGCATCAAATTGAGAAGTTTCTGTACTTCAAAAGAAACAGGGAAGTGAAGAGGCAACCAACAGAATGGGAAAAAATATTTGCAAATTGTGCAACAGATAAAGGGTTGATAACCAGAATCTACAAAGAAATCAAGAAACTCCACATCAAAACAAACAACCTCCTTAAGAGATGGGCCAAGGATCTCAATAGACATTTTTCCAAAGAGGAAATCCAAATGGCCAACAGACACATGAAAAAAATGTTCAAGATCACTAGCAATCAGAGAATTGCAGATCAAAACCACAATGAGGTTTCACCTAACCCCAGTTAGAATGGCTCACATTCAGAAATCTACCAACAATAGATGCTGGAGAGGATGTGGGGGGAAAGGGACACTAACCCACTGTTGGTGGGAATGCAAACTGGTTAAGCCACTATGGAAGTCAGTCTGGAGATTCCTCAGACACCTGAATATAACCCTACCATACCCCAGCCATCCCACTCCTTGGAATTTACCCAAAGGAAATTAATTTGGCTAATAAAAAAGCCATCTGCACATTAATGTTTATTGCAGCTCAATTCACAATAGCTAAGACCTGGAACCAACCCAAATGCCCATCAACAGTAGACTGGATAAAGAAACTATGGGACATGTACTCTATAGAATACTATGCATCAGTGAAAAACAATGAAACCCGGTCATCTGCGACAAGATGGAGGAATCTGAAAAACATCATGCTGAGTGAATTAAACCAGTCCCAAAGGAGAAAATATCATATGTTTTCCCTGATCAATGACAACTAACTGAGCACCAAAGGGGAAACCTGTTGAAGTGAAATGGACACTATGAAAAACAGTGACTTGATCAGCCTTTGTCCTCACTTATGATGTACAGTGCAATACTTTATCGCTTTTAGTATTTTTAATGTTCTATTACTAGTGGTTGAACTCTGTAATTAACACACAATTATTATTAGGTGTTTAAATTTAACTGAAAAATGATCCCTGTTAAATATAAGAGTGGGAATAAGAGAGGGAGGAGATGTACAGTTTGGGACATGCTCAAGCTGACTTGCCCAAAATGGTAGAGTTAGAAATGTGCCAGGGGATTCCAATACAATCCCATCAAGGTGGCATGTACCAATGCCATCTCACTAGTCCAAGTGATCATCTTCAGTTCACAATTGATCACACTGATAGATCTAATAGTAAAAGGGATCACACAAACAAGACTAGTGTCTGCTAATACTAACTGATAAAATAAAAAAGGAGAGGATGATTCAACATGGGAAGCCGGATACACAGCAGACTCATAGAATGGCAGATGTCCTAAATAGCACTCTGGCCTCAGAATCAGCCCTTAAGGCATTCAGATCTGGCTCAAGAGCCCATGAGAGTATTTTAGGCAATGAAAGATCTCTGTGAGTGAGATCCCAGTGGAAAGAACAGGGCCATCAAAGAAGCAAAGAAGAAGGTACCTTTCTCTGAAGGAAGTGGAGAATTTCCACTTTGACTATGACCCTGTCTGAATAAGATCAAAGTAAGTCAGTGAACTCAAAAGGCTTCCATAGCCTTAGCTACTCATGACTAGAGCCTAGGGAGATTACTTACACCATAAACCAGAGTGTCAAATTGTTAAATCAACAACAGGAGTCACTGTGTACTTTTGTCTCATATGGGATCTGTCCTTAATGTGTTGTCCAATGTGAAGTAATGCTATATCTAGTACTGAAACAGTATTTTACACTTTGTGTTTTTCTGTGGGTGCAAACTGATGAAATCTTTACTTAAAATATACTAAATTGATATTCTGTTTATAAAGAGAATTGAAAATGAATCTTGATGTGAATGGATTGGGAGATGGGAGTGGAAGATGGGAGGGTTGTGAGTGGGAGGGAAATTATGTAGACAGGGAAAGCCACTGTAATCCATAAACTGTACTTTGGAAATTTACTAAATAAAATTTTAAAAAAATAAAAAATAAAAAAAATAGTTCCATATTAA
>NW_026909358.1:0-68001 GCF_033115175.1 Lepus europaeus | reverse complement strand
TCTCCCCCCCCTCCTTCTCTCTCTCTCTCCCTCTCTCTCTCCCTCTCTCCCTCTCTCTCTCTCCCTCTCTCCCTCTCTGTCTCTCTCTCCCTCTCTCCCTCTCCCTCTCTCTCTCTCCCCCCGTCTCCCTCTCCCTCTCTCTCCCCCTCTCCCTCTCCCCCCTCTCCCTCTCTCCCTCTCTCCCTCTCTCTCTCTCTCTCTCCCTCTCTCTCCCTCTCTCTCCCTCTCTGTCTCTCTCTCCCTGTCTCTCTCTCCCTCTCCCTCCCCCCCTCTCCCTCTCTCTCTCCCTCTCTCTTTCTCCCTCTCTCCCTCTCTCTCCCTCTCCCTCTCTCCCTCTCCCACCCCCCGTAACTCCGCCCTTCAGATAAATACAATAATCCTTTAAACAGAGGACATATGCACAGAACTCTGGAAAGAGCCCGCCCGGCCCCTGCTCCGTGGGGCGTCAGGTGTGGGGGCTGTGGGTGCTGTCCCGCGTGTCCTAGGTGGGCCTTATTGCTTTATGGTCAGAGAAGAGTGGGGTCAGCCGCGAAGTCCCCCAGAGTCCGGGGCCGCCCCGCCGCTCAGCACCCCCACCGGAGGAGCCACCCCCGGGACCCCCTGGAAGCCCGAGCTCCCCCTCCGTCAGTGTCCTGGGAACATCGGGCGGCCACGCCTGCCTCGTGCCGCCCACCTTGCCTCGCGCCTGGACCTGTGGGTGACACGCTCCCCTCCACGGGCGCGGGGACAGCCCAAAGCTCTGTGGCCCCGGGAGCCCCTCGCCCGGAAGCCGCTCGGCGTGGGTTCGCTGCTGTCTCTCATCAACACAGCCGAGTGGCGGGGCTCGTGCCAGGGGCCTGAGACCCCTGAACCTCCCCAGAGCTAGGGGGGTGGGCACCACCCCGGCCAGGACCAGCGTGGCCTCCGCCCCCAGGTGACACACGCACACTGGATCCACAGCCTGTGGCCACCAAGCTGGCTCCACACACCAGGTGTGGACAACACCCAAGGATGGAGATGAAGACGGTGAGGGAGCAGGGACCCCCGAGGGGACCCAGGGGCCGCTCTCTGGAGTGGCCTTGCTGGGGGAGGTCACACTGGGGGGCCGTCCCGCTGGGAAGCACCCCCCCCGCCCTGGACGGGGTCTCCAAACGAGGGGACCCAGGGTCACCCAGGCCTGCCCCGTCCCGGGAAGCTCACTGCCCCGGGCAGGGTGCACCTGTTTGGCCTTCTGCCTCCGGAGACACGCCCTGTGCCAGGGGTCTGGGCAGGACTCGGCCCCTCTCCTGCCCTTCCCTGACCTGCGGGCTGTGGGCTCGCGAGGGGCGCGGCCATGGGGGAGGCTGGACAGCGGTTTCTAAGTGCAGGGCTCAGGACTCGGCTGCCGTGAGCACCAGGAATGGCTCTGTGCACAGGAATCCGAGGCCCAGTGGGAGGAGGGCTGCTGACCGGGGCCGGAGCCACGGCATGGGGGCCCGGGCAGAGGGCCCTGCGCAGCGGGCAGCGGGCGACGCTTCTGAAAGGAGGGGTGAGGTCAAGGAAACGGGGCGCCTGGGAGCCCACCCTCCCCGCCCTGACGCACTCACCTGCTACCAGGCTACCTCCATCCCCGCGCCTGGGAGCCCACCCTCCCCGCCCTGCACACACTCACCTGCTACCGGGCTACCTCCATCCCCGCGCCTGGGAGCCCACCCTCCCCGCCCTGACGCACTCACCTGCTACCAGGCTACCTCCATCCCCGCGCCTGGGAGCCCACCCTCCCCGCCCTGACGCACTCACCTGCTACCGGGCTACCTCCATCCCCGCGCCTGGGAGCCCACCCTCCCGCCCTGACGCACTCACCTGCTACCAGGCTACCTCCATCCCCGCGCCTGGAGCCCACCCTCCCTGCCCTGCACACACTCACCTGCTACCGGGCTACCTCCATCCCCGCGCCTGGGAGCCCACCCTCCCCGCCCTGACGCACTCACCTGCTACCAGGCTACCTCCATCCCCGCGCCTGGGAGCCCACCCTCCCCGCCCTGACGCACTCACCTGCTACCGGGCTACCTCCATCCCCGTGCCTGGGAGCCCACCCTCCCCGCCCTGACGCACTCACCTGCTACCGGGCTACCTCCATCCCGGCGCCTGGGAGCAGAATCACCAGGATGCCCGGTCCAGCCGGCCGTCGCCAAGGGTCAGACACAGAAGCAGCCTGGAAGTGACCCTGCACCACCCAAGCAGGGGGTGTGCAGCCAACGCAGCGCTTAGAGGAAAACTCGTAGCTTTGGATGTTCCTGATGGCAAAGGAGAGGTCAGGAAAGCAGGCAGGGACTAAGTTCAAAATCAGTGGGAGGGAGGACACAGCCAAGACAGGGACGTCAGTGGACAGAGCAGTGGGCAGAGGTGGGGGGGGGGAGAGAGAGGACACAGCCAAGACAGGGACGTCAGTGGACAGAGCAGTGGGCAGAGGGGGGAGGGGAGAGAGAGGACACAGCCAAGACAGAGACGTCAGTGGACAGAGCAGTGGGCAGAGGTGGGGGGAGGGAGGGGGAGAGAGAGGGAGGGAGGGGGAGAGAGAGAGAGAGGGAGGGAGGGAGGGGAGAGAGAGAGAGAGGGAGGGAGGGAGGGGGGAGAGAGAGAGAGGGAGAGATGCCAGGAGCCCACAGCCTCATGCACGGGTGGCAGGGCCCCACGTCCAGGGCTGTGGTTCCCCCACGGGTGGCAGGGCTCCACGTCCAGGGCTGTGGTTCCCCCAGGAGCCTTAGCAGGGAGTCGGAGCAGAAACAGAGCAGCCAGTGTGGGACGCTGGCGTTGGAAGTCAGCCGAGCCCAGTGTGCCCACCCGGGCTCTGTGTATCTGTGGTGTGGGCGTGTCCACGGCGTGTCCACCTGGGATCTGTGTATCTGTGGTGTGGGCGTGTCCACGGCGTGCCCACCTGGGATCTGTGTATCTGTGGTGTGGGCGTGTGCACGGCGTGCCCACCCGGGCTCTGTGTATCTGTGGTGTGGGCGTGTCCACGGCGTGTCCACCCGGGATCTGTGTATCTGTGGTGTGGGCGTGTCCACGGCGTGCCCACCCGGGATCTGTGTATCTGTGGTGTGGGCGTGTCCACGGCGGGCCCACCCGGGATCTGTGTATCTGTGGTGTGGGCGTGTCCACGGCGTGTCCACCCGGGCTCTGTGTATCTGTGGTGTGGGCGTGTCAACGGCGTGCCCACCCGGGATCTGTGTATCTGTGGTGTGGGCGTGCCCACCCGGGATCTGTGTATCTGTGGTGTGGCATGTCCACGGCGTGCACAGCTGGGATCTGTGTATCTGTGGTGTGGGCGTGTCCACGGCGTGCCCACTGGGATCTGTGTATCTGTGGTGTGGGCGTGCCCACGGCGTGCACACGTGGGATCTGTGTATCTGTGGTGTGGGCGTATCCACGGCGTGCCCACCCAGGCTCTGTGTATCTGTGGTGTGGGCGTGTCCACGGCGTGCCCACTGGGATCTGTGTATCTGTGTGTGGGGCGTGCCCACGGCGTGCACACGTGGGATCTGTGTATCTGTGGTGTGGGCGTGTCCACGGCGTGCCCACTGGGATCTGTGTATCTGTGGTGTGGGCGTGTCCACGGCGTGCCCACCCGGGATCTGTGTATCTGTGGTGTGGGCGTGTCCACGGCGTGTCCACCTGGGATCTGTGTATCTGTGGTGTGGGCGTGTCCACGGCGTGCCCACCCGGGCTCTGTGTATCTGTGGTGTGGGCGTGTCCACGGCGTGCCCACTGGGATCTGTGTATCTGTGGTGTGGGCGTGTCCACGGCGTGTCCACCCGGGCTCTGTGTATCTGTGGTGTGGGCGTGCCCACCCGGGATCTGTGTATCTGTGTGTGGGCATGTCCACGGCGTGCACAGCTGGGATCTGTGTATCTGTGGTGTGGGCGTGTCCACGGCGTGCCCACTGGGATCTGTGTATCTGTGGTGTGGGCGTGCCCACGGCGTGCACACGTGGGATCTGTGTATCTGTGGTGTGGGCGTATCCACGGCGTGCCCACCCAGGCTCTGTGTATCTGTGGTGTGGGCGTGTCCACGGCGTGCCCACTGGGATCTGTGTATCTGTGGTGTGGGCGTGCCCACGGCGTGCACACGTGGGATCTGTGTATCTGTGGTGTGGGCGTGTCCACGGCGTGCCCACCAGGCTCTGTGTATCTGTGGTGTGGGCGTGTCCACGGCGTGTCCACCCGGGATCTGTGTATCTGTGGTGTGGGCGTGTCCACGGCGTGTCCACCTGGGATCTGTGTATCTGTGGTGTGGGCGTGTCCACAGCGTGCCCACCCGGGATCTGTGTATCTGTGGTGTGGGCGTGTCCACGGCGTGCCCACCTGGGATGGGTGTATCTGTGGTGTGGGCGTGTCCACCCGGGATCTGTGTATCTGTGGTGTGGGCGTGTCCACGGCGTGTCCACCCGGGCTCTGTGTATCTGTGTGTGGGCGTGCCCACCCGGGATCTGTGTATCTGTGGTGTGGGCATGTCCACGGCGTGCACAGCTGGGATCTGTGTATCTGTGGTGTGGGCGTGTCCACGGCGTGCCCACTGGGATCTGTGTATCTGTGGTGTGGGCATGTCCACGGCGTGCACACGTGGGGTGTGTGCACCCATGGTGTGTGCACTTGGGGTGAGAAAGATCAGATGACCAGGACCAAGGGACAGGGTCACACCCATTGGTCGGTGCTGCCGCAGCCCCGGGAGGGTTCTGGGGGGCACTCATCCGAGGCAGATGGGGCGTGGTCCACGCTGCAGCCTCCGACAGGGAGGAGACTCAGGCACCCCTCGCCTCTCCTCGCGGCCCCTCCACCGGTCAGCCAGGGCGGCAGAGGGCATGGACTGGGGGTCGGGCAAACCGGCAATTTCCAGACCCAGCACTGGGCCCCCGAACACTTTCCTGTGGGAGAGAGGAGGCCCCTCCCTGCACGGGCTGCGAGTCCCCGGGGCCTCAGGGCGGCCACTGTTGGTGCTGGTGGGCCCCGGCCCCTCCCCTCGCCTGGACGGACCTGGAGGGAGCAGGCAGGCCCCCACTCCCTGTGCATTGCCTGGCCCTCTTCCCCCCAAGGCAGCCTCGAGACGCCGGCAGGGGCCCTCCAGCAGCGCCCCCTCAGCAGGGCCCGGCAGGAGAACAAGGGGGCTGTGGTGTACACGGGGGCCCAGGGGCCCGGGGGCTGGCTGGCCTCTGGCTGGCTGCTGGGCCCAGGTCTGCTGCGGGCCTGCCGGGGCCCCGCGAGCGCTCCCGGTGCTGGCTCTGTCCGAGGCCCCCGCACGGCTTCCGTCTGTGGCTTTTCCAGCCCTGTGACCGCCAGCGTCGGCCCACACCTGCCGAGCTGCCAGAGATCCGCGCGGCTTCCCAGGACCCCAGGGCAGGGCCCAGCCGTGCTGTGCGGGGCGTGGCTGAGCCGCAGAGCCGTCCAGACCCGTCCTTCCAGTTGGGCAGGACCGTATGACCCACTGCCCCCACGGCCGGCCACTCACCGCGGCCGCTGGAGCGCGGCTCAGGGCGGTGCTTCTCGGGCGTCCACCGGGGGCCACGTGATGTGGGCGGAGTCTGCAGGGCGGCTGGGCCGGAGGTCTCCCATGGCTCCTCGACAGCAAGAGCAGAGAGTGAGCCCCCCGGCTGTGGCCCAGAAGCCCCCCACGGCTCCCCAGCGTGTGCTCCCAGGGCTGGACCCGATGTGGCCCGGCTCGGGGGGCCGTTATGGGAGCCGAGAGGCTGCGCCGACCTCACCCTGGAAGCCACGGCCGGGATTCCACGTGCTCTGCTGGTTATGTGGGCTGTAGGGCCAGCCCCGGTTCCGGGGGGAGAGAAACCGGACTCCAGCTCTCAAGGGGAAGGGACCTCTGGCAGGGCTGCTTTCTGGGCTGGCTGTGAGCCCATGGAAAAGATTTTTTATCTCATCGTCAACATCATTACAATCACCAGCATCACCACCATCACCACCACCACCACCATCACCACCATCACCATCATCACCACCATCACCACCACCACCACCATCACCATCATCACCGTCATCACCACCACCACCGTCACCACCATCACCATTATCACCACCACCACCATCACCACCACCATCACCACCACCATCACCACCACCACCATCACCATCACCACCACCACCATCACCATCACCACCACCACCATCACCATCATCACCACCACCATCACCACCACCACCACCATCACCACCACCATCACTACCATCACCACCACCACCATCACCACCACCACCATCATCACCATCATCACCATCACCACCATCACCATCATCACCACCATCATCACCACCATCATCACCATCACAGCCATCACCACCATCACCACCATCATCACCACCAAGACCGTCACCACCATCACCATCATCACCACCATTATCACCACCACCATCACCACCACCACCACCATCACCACCACCATCACCACCATCACCATCATCACCGTCATCACCACCACCACCGTCACCACCATCACCATCATCACCACCACCATCACCACCACCACCACCATCACCACCACCATCACCACCATCACCATCATCACCGTCATCACCACCACCACCATCATCACTACCACCACCATCACCACCACCATCACCATCACCACCATCACCACCATCACCACCACCATCACCATCACCACCATCACCATCACCACCACCATCACCATCACCACCATCACCACCACCACCATCACCATCATCACCGTCATCACCACCACCACCGTCACCACCATCACCATTATCACCATCACCACCATCACCACCATCATCACCACCACCATCACCATCACCACCACCATCACCATCACCACCATCACCACCATCACAGCCATCATCGTCACCATCACCACCATCACCACCGGGCATGGTCACAGGCAGCTCAGGAGCTACCCGGGTGCCCCTCCCAGGCCAGGGCCCTGCGCCATCTCCCCACGGGGTGCATCACAGACACAGAGTCGGGGCTGGGGCTGTGGGGAAGGCCCCGGGGGGTGGGGCGGAGACTCTCACCCCCCAACACATCAGCAGCCCGACGAGCCCCGCCCCTCCCTCGACCTCACGAGCCACTCACGCCCGTGCTGGAGTCTGTGGTCCTGTGGTCTGGTCCCCGTGGCCCAGTGCAGACATGGAGTGCAGAGGGCCTGGGCCTCACCACCCCCTGGGAGCATCAGGCCCCGGAGGCACCACGCCCCCCGCGGCCCTGTGCCCACCGTCTTCCCCACACTACCTGCCCCCCACGGCCCTGCCCCCGTCATCTTCCCCACACCACACACTCCCCGCGGCCCTGCGCCCGCCGTCTTCCCCACACCATGCACCCCCCGCGGCCCTGCGCCCGCCGTCTTCCCCACACCATGCGCCCCCCGCGGCCCTGCGCCCGCCGTCTTCCCCACACCACACACTCCCCGCGGCCCTGCGCCCGCCGTCTTCCCCACACCACACACTCCCCGCGGCCCTGCGCCCGCCGTCTTCCCCACTGCAGACTGGGGAGCGAGGCCATGCTGGCCAAGGCGTGGGCTCAGGGGCGCCAGGGCACAGGCGGGGCCCAATCTCGCTCCCTGTGTCCCCCGAGCTCCCGCACGGCTGACGGGAAGGGTGGCGTCTACACTGATCAAGCTCACTGGACCACTGCCCCCTCGCCGTGTCTGGTGTGGACACGAGCTTGAACTTGGCTGTTTGACAGAAGCTTCTAGCAGGAGCCCCAGGGAGGCTGCTCCGGCCACTGCTGGGGGCCTCCTGCCCGCCGGGGCCAGGGGCACGGGGCTCCTTTCCTGGCTGGGGTCTGGGCGAGGGCGTGGAGAGAGGGCAGGAGGCACCGACACTGTCCGTGGCTCTGACAGCCGAATCACCCCGAGAGGCGCCTGTGTCTTCATTTCTGTGCCGTCCGCGGGGGCAGGAAATCAATGTTTGCTAAATGAAAGGGAAAAGATCGGCAGGAGGAAAACGTATTTCTAGCTTCTAACAGGCTGTTACCGGCAGCGGCAGCTCGGAAGCCAATGGCCACCCCGGCTGGCCATGGGAGGGCAGAGGTGGTGGCCGCGGCCGGGCGCTGGGGACGGCGGGGGCAGGAGGCGCGGACACTGACGGAGGCCAAAGGATGCGGCTCCACGCAGCTGGGGTGGCCGGCGCCCGGGTGAGCCCCAGCTCACTGAATGGGCAGACAGGGGCCGGGGGAGCCAGGGGGCAGGAGCGGGGTCGCAGGGCAGGGACGCAGGAGGCAGGGGCTCCCCTTCCTCAGCCAGGCCCTGGCGTCCCCTGCGGGGGGACAGAGGGCGCAGGGGCAGGTGCCCGGGGCCTGGCCAGGTCTCAGGGCGGTGGGTGAGCTCTGGGGCCCCCGCCTCAGCCTTCCCCACATGCCGTCCCCTCCGAGTGCGGACTGCAGGGTGAGCACACGTGTGCCCGGGCGTGCGGCACTGCCTGCCTGGGCTGCGCCTTCACTGGGACCCTGGGCAGCTCGCGTTAGGCTGCCTCCTCTCACGAGTTATGTGTTTACTTGAGAGGCTGGAAAAGGTCTTCCGTCTGCTGGTTCACCCCCCTAATGGCAGCAACGGCCGGAGCCAGGGGCTTCTTCCAGGTCTCCCACGCGGGTGCAGGGGCCCGGGCGTCTCCTGCTGCTTTCCCAGGCCGTTAGCCAGGAGCTGGACAGGAAGCCGAGGGCCGGGCAGGAGCGCGTCACTGCCAGCTGGACACCTGTGTCAGGTGCTGTCAATCTGGCTGCGCCCCCACAACCTGGCTTAAGCCCGCCCCCGACTGTGTTCTTGATGGGGGGGGTCTCAGGCTGTATCTCGCTCACAGCCAGGCGGGGGGCACCGTCGCATTCTCGCCACCCTCCACGCTGAGCAGAGCCTGGTGTCCCCACCGACAGCAGAACTTGCCCGTGTCCCTTGGGCTCTCCAACATCTGGCACCCTCAGCTGGGGGACTGGAGCCCCCGGGCAGCCCCGTGCAGGGGTAGCGACGAGGGGCCAGGGGAGGGACTGTCCCTGAGACAGGCGGTGTCCCCGAGAGGGACTGACGCAGCCCACGCCCCGGGCACACCTCGTGCTGCCGACCCAGCCGGCGAGAGTGCAGACCTCCGGGCACGCAGCCCCGTGCAGGGGGCCAGGGAGGACCCTGGGCCACGGCCCCCCGGAGCCCTAGGCCGCCTGCTCTGTCCCCACGGTCCTGGCAGGTGCGTGGGGACGCGTATGCCACCAGCACGCAGGTCCGTCTGCGAAGCCAGCCGTGCTAGGCAGCTTTAAAACCATCGCCGGGGCAGAGAGCAGCAGCCAGGGTGCACTGGGGCGCGGGCAATCACAGGGAATCATCGTCAATTTATTTGGAGGGACTGAGAGCAGCGCGATCAAAGGGCTGACACCCGGGCGCTCATCCACTCCGCACACAGACACCAAGACCGCCCGCCGGCCACCCCACCCCCACGCTCCGGCCCCGCCCCCTCTCAAATCCCCAGCGGCTGCCAGCGCCTCTGGCCAGCGAGGCCTGGGAGCCCCAGGAGTGGGCCCCCTCCCCAGCAAGTCCTCTCGCAGCCTGCCCCCCCCCCACCAGACCCGCCCAGCACAGCGGCTCCGGCTCCTTGTGCTGACCCGGCCCTGCCGTTGTTTCAAGACGCATTTATTTATTTGAAAGGCAGAGTTAGAGAGAGGGGAGAGACAGAGAGAGAGTGAGATGGAGGTCTTCCACCCCCTGGTTCGCTCCCAGGATGGCTGCAACAGCTGAGGCGGGGCCAGGCTGGAGCCAGGAGCCAGGAGCTCCATCCGGGTCTCCATGTCTCCCGTTTACAGTGTGGCATTCCATACGGGCGCAGGTTCGAGTCCTGGCTGCTCCACTTCTGATCCCGGTCTCTGCTGTGGCCTGGGAAAGCAGCAGAAGGTTGTCTAAGTCCTTGGGCCCCTGCATCCACGTGGGAGACCCAGAAGAAGCTCCTGGCTCCTGGCTTTGGACCAGCTCGGCTCTGGCCGTTGTAGCCATTTGGGGAGAAAACCAGTGGACGGAGGACCTCTCTCTCTGCCTCTGCCGCTCTGTAACTCTGCCTTTCAAACAAACAAATAAATAAATAAATATTTTTTAAAAACACAGGCTCTCCACACATTTTTTGAAGTCCTCTTTTGTTTTTCAAATATTTATTTATTTAGTTGAAAGTCAAAGTTATACAGAGAGAGCGCTTCCATCCACCGGTTCACTCCCCAGATGGCTACAACGGGAGCCAGGAGCCAGGAGCTTCTCCCACATCTTCCACGTGGATGCAGGGGCCCAAGCACTTGGGCCATCTTCCACTGCTTTCCCACGCCACAGCAGGGAGCTGGATTGGAAGTGGAGCAGCCGGGACTTGAACCGGCACCCATATGGGCTGCTGGCCTCGCAGGCGGCAGCTTTACCGGCTACATCACTGTGCGGGCCCCTCTGAGGCCCTCTTACATGGAGGAGAGCTACTACGGGAAGACAGAGCTAAGTCCCCATCCTCCAGGCCCCCGGGGGGTGGGCAGTGCCCAGACACAGATGGGAGCCCCTGCCCCAAATACCCACAGACGCACCCAGACCCCCTGCTCCCCAGCTCCCTGGCCAGCCGGGGACACACACAGCGCGCACGCTTGCACCCCCCTTGTGGCCATTTTAAGCTGGGATATAATTCAGTGTTGCTCACCGGCCGGGCGGGTTCAGTGAATTGGCCGCGCAGTCCAAGCCGCCCTGCCGCCGGCAAATGTTCCCTGTCATCCCCGACCCCGACCCCGTCCTTGGAAATCGGGAATCCACTTTCTCCGTGTATCTGTCACAGAAAGGGAAGAAGACAGCACGTGGCGGCTGTGGCCGGCTGCGCCCACACTCCCTTCTTGGGGGCTGCACGAGGCTCCCCGGCCACGCGCTGCGTAGGCAGCCACCCCCTCCCGGCCTCCCAGGGCCTGTCCGGGGAAGTGGCCAGCGGGGAGGGAGCCGAGGCCCCCGACCCCTACATGTTGGTGATGACCTCGAGAGTTGACCCCCAGGGGACAGGCCACGCCCTCTGGTTCCCACTCTGTCCTTGAGGGAGAAGCAGGCTCCCCGCCCCCGCCCCATCGTCCTGATGCCCCAGCAGAGCCTGGGTCCCCGGGGCCTGGTGACACGCGGGGTCCCACGAGGCTGCCCAAGGGCCAAGGGGTCAGGGGTCAGGAGGGCTCCTTGGCCGGGACAAAGCGTCCTGTGACCTCGCCACTTGACCCTGCCACTGTGCCCCGGGGACCACCAGCCTGGGAGGCTCAGCCCGGGGGTAGGGTGCGGGGATGCGGGGAGCCGGGCCAGCCGCTTATGCCCCAAACCCTGTGTGCTGTGACACAGGGGCAGCCACGGCCCTGCTCGGGGTGACCACAGCCCGCCCAGCACAAGTGACCAAGCGACCGACTGGAGGCGTGGGAGGCGGGACAAAGGCTGGGGGCAGGGCTAGGGGGGCCCCTCTGTCCCCCCAACACACACCAGGGCTGGGCCTGGAAATGGAGCCGAGAGCCGTGCCTCAAGGGGCTGAGGACCAGGGTCCCAGAGACCCTGCAGAGAGGGGCCCGAGAGTCCCCCAGAGAGACCCCCCTTCCCGGGGAAGAGCAGAGCAAGGGGCGGGCACCCCCTCTTCCCGCTAGCCTTGTGCCCTGGCTCCCGGCACTGAGGACCAGAGCCCCGGGCCCGTGGGCGGGCGGGAGACCGGGCGCGGCCCCCTCCCCGGGCCGGGCCATCCATCTTGCTCTGACCCTATTAAGATCCGTTATAAAAGGAAGAAAAGCCTGGGCCGAGGGTGAAGGGGAGAAAAATGATGCGGCCGCTGGGCCTTTGTTTGCCCCTCCCCCAGGGCCTGCGGCAGCAGAGAAAAAAGGGGGCTCTGGGGGGCGGGGCTCCGAGGGCCGCCTCTGTGGGAAGAAGGCGCAGGGTGAACACCCGGCGTCCGTCCTGCCCGACCCCGCCTCCAGCCGCCACGGCACCCCGGGGAGCCCCCAGCCTGCCGGCCCCCACGTGCACCTGTGACCCTGACGCTGCATGGGGTGGCGGTGGGGTCGGTGCACGTGGAGCTCAGAGACACCCCACCAAAGCTGGATCCCAGCAGCCACTGGGGCCTGAGGAGCCCCCAGCGGATGCCCCCCTGTGCATAGACACAGGGGTGTGTTCCCTCGGGGGGCGGCCCCCAGGTGCTCACGCGGGTGCTCAGAACCTGCCCCCGCTGGGCCCTGGCAGCATCCTGTCCCTGGTGGTCCGGCCTCTCCGAGGACCAGGACGAAGCTCAGCCTCCCGGGACCCCCTGCATTGACAGGCTCTGAGGGGTAAACTGAGTCATCTTCTCCCAGGCCCTCGGTGCCCAAGTCCCGCCCTCTGCGTCCTGTGGGGGCCTGCCTGTCATCCCGAGATCCCGCCCTCTGAGCCCCTGCAAGGCCAGCCAAGAGATGACACCACAGGGCCCGTGGGGACCAAAGCCCGAGCTGCAGCCCTGGCTCCGCCCGCCTGTGTGACCCAGGTTCTACCAAGGTCACCCCTTTGACCTTCGGAAGGTCTGTTAGGCATTGGACAGCGCCCCAAATCCTGTCTCGGCTCGCTCAGAGGTGGCCCCTGCAGGTGGAAGCCGGGGCGACGAGGCCCCTGCCCAGCACTGGTGAAGACACGGCAGAGGACACAGGGAAGGGGTGGGAAGGACCCTCCCCGGAGCCCCCGAGGGATCACGGCCCCGCCACGCCGAGGTCAGATTGGCAGAACCCCGGGGGAAGAGCCGCGTCTACCCCAGGACCTCGCTACTGTAGCCCCAGCGACACCGAGGCCCAGTGCCATGGAGTCCCTCCTCCCACGTGGCTGGAGCTGACAGGACCAGGGTTTGTACCCGGCAGGGTCTGGAGTGAACATCTGGAAGACCCCTGGAGCCAGGGGGAGGAGTAGGGGCGCTGTGGGGGCGGGAGTCCCACAGAGAAGCAGGTGCGATCAGGCCTGGCCAGTGTGTGGCCACGGTAAGAAGCAGGACACAGCCGGGGACACGTGCCAGCCTGCCTGGCTCCTGCGACCCAGGGACCCCGCAGCTGGTTGGCGGCGGGCACGCGTGGAGACCTGGGGTTTCTAACACGGTCAGCCAGGCGCCCCGTGTGTGCCGTGAGCTCAGCACTTAAGGAGCGTGGGGCCAGTGGCCTCCAGGTGTCCCCGGGAGTGGTCACAATGGCAGGCAGTGAAGCCCCCATGCATGGAGGCACAGTGCTGGCAGCAGGGGACAGAGGCCTTGGGAGGGGACCCGGGCAGGCACATAGCCGGGAGCGTGACGCTTAATGCCTCGTGACCTGGTGTTTCTTCCCAGATGTCCCCCGGGGGGCCGAGGCCCTGCCCTTCCTCTGCTCACAAGTGGGCATCGTGTGAGGCCCCTGGGGGGAATCCCACCACCCCGGCTCACCTCCCCGTGGGGCGCCGCCCTCGCACCCAGGCCCCTGCCTCCAGCCCCCAGGGCCAGTCCTCAGGGATCGGGTGTCTGTGAAAACCATCCCCAGAGAACGATCAGGAAGCTCCATTTCCAGCCGGGGTCAGGGCCCCAGGGCCTGCCCCGAGCTGGACATCGACACCGAGTATGGAATGACCACCTCCCTCCCCTCGCCCGCCTCTGGCCGGCCCTCTCTTCCCCCCACCGACTCTCACCGTGACCCCGTCAGCTCTGGCTGGGGACAGAGAGAGACGGTGTCAGACCCACACGGCCCGGCTTCAGGGGGCGGCAGTCTGGGGTGCAAGCCCAGCGGCTCCCCGGCGTGGACCGGGGTGAGAAAAGAGAAGCCGTGGGCAGCCCCAGCGCCATCACCCGCCGATTCTCCAGCCCTGGGCTGGGGGGCTGCACCTGGGGACCCAGGAAGGGCTGGGAGCAGCCTCTGGTCAGGGGCCGGGGGTCCACGGGGCAGGAGCCGTGTCACTGTCTCAGTACGCCCGGCCCTTCCAGTCCACACTCCCCCACGAGGGGTCCCCATTCTCACGGGACCACCAACCCCCCGGGCAGCTCCCTGGAGGCAGAAGTCTGAGCAGGGGGTGAGGGCCCCGCTCAGAGGGAGCCGAGGGCTGAGCCGGCGCCTCAGACGCACGCAGCCCCTCGTTTGTTCTCCCGGCCAGTGCTCGGGGGAGAGCAGCTGTGGCTGGGGGCCCCTGTGAGCCCCAGACGGGAGCTGGGATGGGGTGCGGGGTGACGTCCCAGGCAGGCATGGGGGCATCTGCTGGACCCAGCCTCACCAGCGTTCCCTGGCTCCGCGTCCGAGGGGGGGATGGGCAGGAGCCAAGAGTCCCACAATTCTGGGGGTCCCCAGGGTCCCTTGGGTGCCTCCACCGAAGTCTACAATCCCGAGAAGCCCCCACCCTCTGCCTGAACACCCCCGGGGAGGGAGGCGCCTGCTGGGCCTGCGGGGCAGGGAGGGGGCTGAGTGCTGACTCCCCACCCCCACCCTGGGCACGGGAGGGGCCCCTCACATGCGGTTCTGGCCGGAACGAGGCAGTTCCAGCCTGAGCCGAGGGCGCCTGCATCCCGGGAGAAGCAAGGATCCACCCGTGAGACCACGTGTATGCATTCACATGGCACACACATGTCCACAGCACGCCCGGGGCTGCCCACAACTTACACACAATCTGCACCCCCCACGCACACAGGCACACGCAGACACCTGTGTACCTGCACACACACACAGCTACAACACCCATGCGCACACACACACATACAAATACACACAAACACATCCACACACACAGATACACACGTACACACTCACATACAAACTCATACACACCCACGCACTGGAGCTGGGGGTTGACGCGTGGGTGCCGCCCCTGGCAGAGCCGTGGTGCCGTGGGCGTCCCATCGGCCTCTGGGGCTCGGCGCTGTCTCTGTCCCCACGGCAAGCGTGTGGCACACGGGCTCCCTCCGGCTTGTGGTTCAACTACAAATCCTCAACACATGTGTGAACGGGGTCCACCTGCGTGTGTGCCCAGGCCCGTGTCACCAGGTCACACAGCACACGCGTGCACCCCACAGGCCTGCACACAGCTCGTCCTCAACCACATCGGTGGGGACTCTCGCAGGCCCTGTGCACGCGCGGCCCCGCCCCCACCCAGATACTGCCCAACCCCTGCCAGGAACTGGGTGGAAACAGAGCCCCCCACCCCAACCCCCACCCCACCTCGCCACCCCCTAAGCAATGACATCGCTCCAGCTGCCGCCGTCAGCAGCGTGGCTGACGGACGGCCTCCTGCGATGACTCAGTGGCCATCAGCCGTCTGTGAGCCAACGCCAGTTCTGCCGGTTATCCCTGGCATGTCCATCAGAGTGTGAACCCATGAGGCCCTCGGCCCCAGGGCCCCAGGGCCCCCTCCATCTCCTGCCCAGGACCAGGCCAGCCCGCCGGGGAGGGCGCTCTCCGGGCCCCACATTCTCCAGCGGGGCAGGGGTGGGGCGGTGAGGGAGCCTCAGAGCAGCGGCCCCCCAGGCGGGGCTGCAAAGAGGGTCGGGGGTCCCCAGGCTCTGGGTCCCCTGGAGTCGCGAGGGGCTCTCTGCGCACCGAGGTCCGAGGCAAGGCGCTGCGCACCGCCCCTGCGCGGATTCCACCCCAGTAGGAACCCACCTGGCCAGCTGAGCAGTGGAAACTCCGGAACAGGGGGCCTCACAGCCCCCCCCCCCCCAGCATTTCTAAACCCAAAGTTGGAGGGGCCGGCGCTGTGGGGTAGCGGTAAAGCTGCCGCCTGCAGTGCTGGCATCCCACATGGGCGCTGGTTCAATTCCCGGCTGCCCCACTTCTGATCCAGTTCTCTGCTATGGCTTGGGAAAGCAGTAGAAGATGGCCCAAGTGCTTGGGCCCTGCACCTGCGTGGGAGACCCGGAAGAAGCTCCTGGCTCCTGGCTTCGGATCGGCGCAGCTCCGGCCGTTGCGGCCAGCTGGGGAGTGAACCAGAGGATGGAAGACCTCTCTCTCTCTCTCTCTCTCTCTCTCTGCAACTCTGCCTTTCAAATAAAATAAATAAATCGTTAACAAAAACAACACCAGAGACAGTGACTGTCAGCTGGACTTTGTCCTCTGAACGTGCCCTGGGCACCGCAGGGGGCCCAGCTGGCACACCCGTCTTCCTGTGCGGCCCCCTCCCGCCCAAAGCCCAGCCCCAAGCACCCACCTGCACGCCCCTGGCCCCTGGAACCTGGCGCCAGCCTCCCCAGGCCGCTCCCCCTGCAGAGGCGCCACTGGCTGGCTCCCCGGGGCCTCCCCCCGTGCCAGGGGTCTGGCACGGCCAGTCTGCCCTTCACGGGGCACCAGGCAGGGCCGGGCAGGAACGGACAGGCCCACCTGACCAGCCCAGCCCATCCTGACCCGCGCCTCTGCCAAGAACCCGGCGCTTCCCCCACCCTGCCGCGGGGGAGGAGAGCGGCTCATGGCTTCCTCTGGGGCAGGGGAGAGAGCCCAGCTCATTAGTCCCCTGGGGCGGCAGCCCCCTCCCCGCGCTACCCCAGCCGGCCCCAGCTCCGCCAGCCAGGGCCCGAGCCCAGGTGCGTGACTGTCACCAAGATAAAAGAGACGTAATTAAATTCCAATCAGCTGAGTGATTTGTTATCATAATGTAATATTTCCCTCCAGCCCCTTAATCCCACAGATCCATCTCCGTCAGGCCTGCCTGGATGGGGGTCTCCGCCTGCGGGGGCTCCAGGGCTTCCTGCCTCCCTGGGCCCAGCTGCTGGAGGGGCGCTGGGCAGGGACGCCCACCCCCCCGGCCTCCCTCTCGGCCACACACGGGTCCCTGCCCGAGCGCCGAGCTCTGAAGGTGATAATGAAGTCATTTTTCTAAGGAACGGTCACCTGGAAGGCAGCCTTGGCCGGGTCGACAGATCGAGCTGGGGGCCCCCGCCCCGGAGGGGGGCGAGGCCAGGCGGCGAGATTGATGGGAGCCCCTCCAGCCTCCGCCCCACCCCCGGAGGCAGCCACTTGCAGCAGGGACCTGGCCTTGGGCGGAGGGCGCCCTGGCGGCGAGGCTGCCCAGGGCCCGTGTCCAGTCCCGGGGGGAACCACAGGGACCCCTCACCCTGGCACGGGGCTGGGTGCTTAGCCTGGGAGGACCCTGTGGGGTCGGCCCCACTGCTGTCTGGCTCCGGCGGTCTCACCCACCTGGAATTTGCCCTGGACGCACGGGGGGGCTCTGACTGGCTCCGCCCCCAGCATGGGCTCTTCCCCTCTGGAGGGCTTTGCTCTGTCGACCAAGGTTGAGAGACCCCCCCCCCACCAAGGACCAGGACCCACACCCCAGGCCACGCCCTCCTGGGCGGAGGTGGGATCGTCTGGGCAGTGAGGGGGAGCATGGGAATGGGCCCAAGGCTGCAGAGACCCCCGCCCCACGCTTTGCCGAGACGAGGGGAGGTGGGCAGAGCTAGAAGGCGGCAGAGCCCTTGGGCAGGGCCAGGGCCGGCTGCTGACACCTTGGCCGCTTCCCTGCGGCTTCCAGGTTTGCTAAAAACGGGTGTGCTGGCTCCCGCGGGGCGGGGAGGCAGGGCTGCCCAGGCAGCTCCAGCGGGCGGCAGGCCCAGCACGGAGCATGGCCAGGGGCAGCTCCACAGCCCTGCACCCCACCGCCTGCCTGCAGGGCTGTGTGTGGCGGTGCCCAGTGCCTCCAGGAGGGCCCAGTGCCAGGCAGGCAGGGCTGGTGCCGGTCAGACCCACCAGGAGCGAGGCTGTCCCCCGGTGCTGAGACGCTGCCCGCGAGGTCCTCTCCCAGCCAGCAAGGTCTCCACATCCCCGGGGGAAAGGATCGAGGCCCAGAGAGGCTGAAATGGCCCAGAGTCCCACAGCGGCAGGGGCGGAGCCGAGCGCAGAGCCAGCCCCTCAGCCCTCAAGCCCTGAGCCCCAGGGGGCCGGCCAGCCACGGGGAGAGGCTGTCCCCCAGGTGCAGCCCCGGCACGGGAGGAGGGGTGGGGGCATTTGGACCCAAGCAGCGCTGATGGGGAAATAATGGGAAAAAGTCCACGTTTTTGGGCCACGCGGTTGGACATGCAATTTTTCATAACTCGCCTTGCCCAATATGAAGTTTTGAAACCAAAAATGAAACAGCAGGAGGACTGGATGCCGGGGGGAGCTGAGGATTCAAACGCACTGGAACCCAGGTCCCACGACACACCGGGCCCCTGCTGCCCCCTGCGTGGCTGTGGGGCCCCTCTGAGCCTCCGCCTCCTGGTCCGTGGGCTGGGGATGCTGGCCCTCACCCACAGAGGCAGAGTGGACGGGCTCGGAGCTGGACGCACACTCAGGCCGGCCCGCAGAGGCCGTGTGGCAGGGCACACGTCCAGGGGCACAGAGTGAGCCCCTCGCTCCCAGGAGTTTCACTGGCCGCAAAAGCCAAGGCGGAGGCTCCGGGGCGGCCGCCAGCTTCCCCTGGGAGGTGCCGGCCAAGTCCTGGCTGCGCCAGGGAAGGACCGTGTCAGGGAAGCGCCCAAGCCCTCGCGGGAGGGAATGAAGGAACCAGGCAGGGCTGGAGCCCTCCCAGGTGCCAAGGACAGGGCTGGGGCAGCGGCTGCAGGGACCCTGTGGGCAGCCAGGGTGGGGCGTGGGCGGGGTCTGGGGGCCCAGGGCCAGGCAGGGGCCCGCATGCTGGGGTCTCGGCCTCCGGCTCTGCAGGAGTCCCCGTGCTTTGCCGCCTGCCTTACCCGGGGCTCTGCAGGCCTCTGTGGCCACCGTGGCCTCCGTCCCCGACCCGTCCACGCTCTGGGCCTCGGTTTCGGCAAAGCCTGGGAACAGAGGGTCTGGCCTGGCCATTCGGGAAGGGGCGGCCATGGGGTCCTTCGTCAGTGGGGTTGCCAGTAGAGGTGGCTCCTCGGGGACCCCAGTGATGCAGCCGGCCATGAGGCCATTAGACCCCCACCCTTCCGGAAACCAGTGCCCATGCAGGAACTTCTCACTGTACCCTGCCCCCCCCCGAGTCCCCGCCCCCGTGCGCTCGGACCCCAGTCTGTTGGCAGCACTGGGCTGTAATTTCTGGCACATTCCACAGTGTCGAGATGGGAGGGGGAGCCCAAGACTCCCAGGGCCCAGTGCAGGTCAGAGCCCAGGCTGCAGGGCCTGGCCACGCACCAAGGGGAGCACCAGCAGGGGCAGGCCAGTGGGGTGGGGCGGAGATTGGCGTTGGTCGGCGGGGCCCGGGCAGGGGGCGGGGCAGCAGGAGCCTGCGGCAGGCGGGAGGCAGCACCTCGAGGCTCAACGGCCGGCACCAGGGCGTCCTTGCCAGAAGCTTGGCCAGGCCCCGGCCCCGGCTCGGGTCAAGCCGCCATCCTGCGGAGCTCTGCAGAGCACTGCGCCCGCCCCCCACTCCCCAGCCCCACCATCCTAGTCCGCGCTTGGCAGCCACCAGCACCATTTTGCAAATGACGGACAAGGAGATCGCGTCTCCACAGGTTCTCCGGGACAGCCATGGCGGAACCAGAACCCAGGCCCCGTCCCGAGCGGGCTCCTGCTCTCGTCCTGTTGCTCCCATGGCAGCTGCCAGGGCCCCCAGGAGAGTCCGCGGGGGGAGGGCTGGCACCTGCCTGCGCCCCTCTGCCACCCCCAGACGGCAGCCGCCCGTCGCTCCCTCCCCGGCCGTGGGCACCAGGCCGGGCTCCGGGGCCGGCGAGAACAGCCGAGCACGTAGGAGCCATTTTCTCGGATGAATTACGATTCTCCTCGTTTCCTCTGCAAATCGCACTAATTAAACGGCCATTGTTCAGACGGCGATTCCGACTGAAATGCAGGAACGTGCCATCTTTCTAAAGAACATCCGTGGCTGTGCGGGCGATTGTGGCCATTGTGAGCCGGGTGTCGCCCCCACACGTGCACACACGCGTGCGCACACGCAGGTAGGCACACGGCCCCGAGCCGGGCGCCCGCAGCCCGCAGCACGGCCTGGGGGAGTCTCGTCCCCGTGCGTGCTGCGGTCACCAGGCCACGGTGACCTCCGAAGTGCTGTCCTCCAGTGGCTCCCTGGGGCTTGCCATGGAAGAGCCGGGTGCAGGCTGGACAGTGGGCCCTCAGGCACCATCCACCACGCCGGGGGTCCCCATGCTGGACAGAGCCCCTCAGGCACCATCTACCACGCCGGGGGTCCCCATGCTGGACAGAGCCCCCCAGGCACCATCCACCACGCCGGGGGTCCCCATGCTGGACAGAGCCCCCAGGCACCATCCACCACGCCGGGGGTCCCCATGCTGGACAGAGCCCCCCAGGCACCATCCACCACGCCGGGGGTCCCCATGCTGGACAGAGCCCCCAGGCACCATCCACCACGCCGGGGGTCCCCATGCTGGACAGAGCCCCCCAGGCACCATCCGCCACGCCAGGGGTCCCCATGCTGGACAGAGCCCCCAGGCACCATCCACCACGCCGGGGGTCCCCATGCTGGACAGAGCCCCCCAGGCACCATCCACCACGCCGGGGGTCCCCATGCTGGACAGAGCCCCCCAGGCACCATCCACCACGCCGGGGGTCCCCATGCTGGACAGAGCCCCCCAGGCACCATCCACCACGCCGGGGGTCCCCATGCTGGACAGAGCCCCCAGGCACCATCCACCACGCCGGGGGTCCCCATGCTGGACAGAGCCCCCCAGGCACCATCCACCACGCCGGGGGTCCCCATGCTGGACAGAGCCCCCAGGCACCATCCACCACGCCGGGGGTCCCCATGCTGGACAGAGCCCCCAGGCACCATCCACCACGCCGGGGGTCCCCATGCTGGACAGAGCCCCCCAGGCACCATCCACCACGCCGGGGGTCCCCATGCTGGACAGAGCCCCCAGGCACCATCCACCACGCCGGGGGTCCCCATGCTGGACAGAGCCCCCAGGCACCATCCACCACGCCGGGGGTCCCCATGCTGGACAGAGCCCCCCAGGCACCATCCACCACGCCGGGGGTCCCCATGCTGGACAGAGCCCCCCAGGCACCATCCATCACTCCAGGGGTCCCCAGATTAGACAGAGACCCCCAGGTACAATCTGCCACTCCAGGGGTCCCCCAGGCTAGACAACCACACCCAGGCGCCATCCACCACTCCGGGGGTCCCCATGCTGGACAGAGCCCCTCAGGCACCATCCGCCACGCCAGGGGTCCCCATGCTGGACAGAGCCCCCAGGCACCATCCACCACGCCGGGGGTCCCCATGCTGGACAGAGCCCCCAGGCACCATCCACCACTCCGGGGGCCCCCCAGGCTGGACAGTGACCCCCGAGGCCCAGGCACCATCCACCACTCCGGGGGTCCCCCAGGCTGGCAGCTCCCCAGAGCCCTGTCCCCACTGTGACCCCGATTCTGCCTCTACCTGTGCCACACAGAGGCTCTAGCCCCAGCCCGGGATGGGCAGCAGCGGGGGCCCCCCAAGCCTGTGCAGCCCCTCTCGGGCAGGGAGCAGACCTTCCAGCGCCCGAAATGGTCCCCAAGCCTGGGGCCGCGTCCCCTCCCCCACCCCCTCACTGTCTGCCTCCAGACAAACCCCAGGCCCTGGTTTTGTGCCCGGCCTCCCCCCACCCCCGCACCCTGCCTGCTCCTCCCAGTGCTGCGTGCACCTTCCACTGTCCACTGTCCCGGACCCCCCCCCAGGCAGCAGTCTCCACCCGCAATCCCTCCTCCCCCAGCACAGCCACAGTGCTGCCGAAAGGCCACCGAGGCGGGTACAGCGCCTGGCAGCTGTCCCTGGGAGGAGACAGCACCCCAAGTCCTCCCCCTCCCGCCCGGGGAGCTGCCCGCCCTCCCCCAGCCCCGACGTCTCCCACCTCCCGCTCAGTCTTCTGGCCCCGACACGGGCCACCGTGAGGACCCTCCTCTGGAAAGCAAACGTATTACACTCTGGGGGGGCCCGTGCTGCCCCTCGCCCAGGCTTGAGCTCCGAGGGCAAAGTGGGTGCTCAGCGAGCCCTGGGGAGCCAGGAATTTGGAGGCCCCCCAACACCACATGCAAGGGTGCCCTGACCCCTCAGGACAGGGGCAAGTGTCTGCAGGTGGGGGAGGCCCCGGCCTGGGACAGCGCACCTGTCGGGAGGAGGGTGGGCGGGGCCTCCATGGGGAGGGGAGCAGCCGGGGGTGTCAGTCAGGTACCCCCTCCCCAGGCAGGCTACAGGAAGAAGTCGGGGAGGCCCGGCAGGGGCAGCTGCCCCCTCTGTCTTAGAAACCAAAGCCTCCGGGCTGGCGCGAGTGCCTGGGGCTGGGCGATGCACCTGTCGCCCACTCAGTGGGAGCGGATTTTCTCTCATCTGTCCCTGGGAGAAAGGCAGCGCCGGGTGCCTGGAGGGTAGGGAGCGCCCAGCCTAGGGCAGGCCCCACACGGGCACAGCCCGGCCTGCAGGGAGGAGACCGCAGGGGTCGGCGCTGTGGCGCAGCGGATTAAAGCCCGGCCTGTGGAGCCAGCATCCCATGTGGGCGCCAGTTCGAGTCCCGGCTGCTCCACTTCCGATCCAGCTCTCTGCTATGGCCTGGGAAAGCAGTGGAAGATGGCCCAAGTGCTTGGGCCCTGCACCTGCATGGGAGACCCGGAAGAAGCTCCTGGCTCCTGGCTTCAGATCAGCTTAGCTCCGGCTGTTGCAGCCATCTGAGGAGTGAACCAGCGGATCAAAGATTCTCTCTCTCTCTCTCTCTCTCTCTCTCTCTCTCTCTCTCTCTCTGCCTCTCTGTGACTCTGCCTTTCAAATAAATAAATACATCTTAAAAAAAAGAAAAGGAGACGGCAGGGGCTGGCGTGGGGGTGCTGGGGGCTAAGCCGCCGTTCCCGACGCCAGCATCCGCTATTGGAGCGCTCGTCCCAGCCCCGGCTGCCACTTCTGATGCAGCTCCCTGCTGTGGCCTGGGAAGGCAGGGGAGATGGCGTCGGTGCTGGGGCCCCTGCAGGATGGAAGATTCTCTCTCTCTCTCTCCTTGCGTGTCTCTCTCTCTCTCTCTCTATCTCTCTCTCTCTGTTTCTCTTTCTCTCTCTCCCCTTTCTCTGTTGTCCTGCCTTTCAAATCAATCATTCTTTTTTTTTTTTTTTTGACAGGCAGAGTGGACAGTGAGAGAGAGACAGAGAGAAAGGTCTTCCTTTTTGCCGTTGGTTCACCCTCCAATGGCCGCTGCGGCCGGCGCACCGCGCTGATCCGAAGCTAGGAGCCAGGGGCTTCTCCTGGTCTCCCATGGGGTGCAGGGCCCAAGCACTTGGGCCATCCTCCACTGCCCTCCCGGGCCACAGCAGAGAGCTGGCCTGGAAGAGGGGCAACCGGGGTAGAATCCGGCGCCCCGACCGGGACTAGAACCTGGTGTGCCGGCGCCGCAAGGCAGAGGATTAGCCTGTTGAGCCGCGGCGCCGGCCACATCAATCATTCTTTATCTCGAGCGCGCCACACCCCTCCTGGCAGCCTTGAAGCCCTGAGCCCCCCACGCTCTCTCTGCCAGCAGCGACCCAGGCGACACCGAGCGAGCGCCTGCTGTGCACCGGGCCTGTCTCTGGGATGCAGGAAGTACCTGCATGGGGACAGGTGGTTACCAGGGGAGGCTGCCTGGAGGAGGTGACAGAGAGGGGGCTGGGGAGGGGGCCCGGCTGAGGTCGGGGGAGCTCAGCCTGGCTGCAGCAGGGGACCCAGTGTGGGTTTGTGAGGAGGGCGAGTGACTGCGGCTGTGAGTGTGTGGGGTGCAGGGGTGTGCTGTGCAGGGGTGTGGCTGAGTGTGAGAGAGACAGCTGGGCTGTGAGTGAGCGAGACAGGGTGTGTGTGGGTGTGGGGTGGGCTGGGTGCAGGGGTGGGGTGGAGAGGGCTGGGTGCAGGGGTGGGGTGGGGAGGGTTGGGTGCAGGGGTGGGGTGGGGAGGGTTGGGTGCAGGGGTGGGGTGGGGAGGGCTGGGTGCAGGGGTGGGGTGGGGAGGGTTGGGTGCAGGGGTGGAGAGGGCTGGGTGCAGCTCCTCTTTCTCCGGAGCCAGTGTCCCCCACAGCCCCATCAGCCCCAGAGCGCGGAGGAGGCCAGGGCGAGGCCGTGAGCGAGCCGGCTGCTTCCAGCTTGGTCCCCGAGGGCACCGTGGGAGGAAGAGTGTGGCCTGCTTCCTCGGGGCCGCTGGCCCGCAGCACAGGAGGGGCAGAGGCCCCGCCTCGTGCTGCCCGGCAGGACCGGGCTGGCCTCCGAGTGCCCACAGGGACTGGACGGGGTCGGCCTCTCCCCGAGGTGTCCCCAGCCCCTGCAAGACCCTCTGTGCGGCCCGGGGGAGACCCTGACTCAGGCCTGGGGGTGGAGGCGGCCCCTCCTCCCCGCCCCTGGGGTCTGCCAGTGCCCCGCCCCGAAATGCTCCAGCCCTGACCCCAGCTGGGGGGGAGACAGCCCCAGAAGCAGCCGGCGGAGAGGTGCCCGGGTGTCGTTTCTGCCAGGCCTGTGACCTGGTACGCCGGTCCCACAGGCGATATCGTCTGGCGACAGCGTGTTTGTCATGCTGGTAACCATTTGAATTTTTCCCTGATTTCCATCACTTAGTCCACGCAGAGGTTTCGAGCGTTTCCTTCACTGGTTCGCAGGAGCTTATGTACAAGGTTATTTTCTTCTGGTCATCCGTTGCAAGTGCTTGTCCTGATAATATATTTATTTTTAACTTGCATTATGTTGATATAAAATATTTTAATGGATGTATGTAATGCAGGGGCGAGGCGGCCACGGGGTGGGAGGCGGTCAGGGGCTCCGTGAGCAGGAAGCAGCCCCGTGGGTCTCAGTCAGCCTCGGCCTGATGCAGGACCCCCTCCAGCCACCCCCTCCAGCCACAGGTCGTCCGGCTCTGCTTACACACCGCTGGAGACGGGTGTCTCACTCCCACGGGGGCGGCCACGGCAGGACCAGCACGCAGGGCAGGGCTCAGCCAAGCGTGCACACGTTGAGCACCTGGGGTGCTGGACAGGCCACACGGCACGCACGCCGTCCGCCAGCCCTGTGAGGGCCACGGGAGCCTGGACAGCGCAGGGTGCCGGGCCTGCCGCCTCCCGTGGCCTCTGCTCCCCCCACGGCCCGGCCAGCAGCAGCAGCAGAACTCCCGCGGCCGGAGCCCCACCAGCTTTGCACCCCTCCCCAGCCTGGAGCCTGCCCAGAGGGGTCCAGCACACCCCGGGGTCAGCAAAGGGGAGGGGGGACGGGGGAGCAGGGGGGGAAGGAGGGCGCAAAGCCCCCGGTGCCGCTCAGCCCAGCCGTGGAGGCTCAGGGGAGCCGTGAGCCTGAGTCAGCATCGCCAGGTGTCCGCCCCGTTACACCGGTCATGGCCCAGACCCTCGAGGGCCACCTCTCCCAAGGTCAAGCCCGAATCCTCTCTGCCGCTCCAGGGTCTGGGGCAGCGCGGGAGTCCAGGCAGGTGGCACCTGCTCACTGACCACCAGGCAGTGCGGCCTTCGGGGCCGAGGCTGTGGGTTCTGGCAGCTCACCGCGGGGAGGTGGCCCCAAGCTCTCCTTGGTTGCTGCCAGTGGCAGGGAGCTCACCCCTTACAAAGCTGGCTGCCGGGGCCAGCATGGCGGCACAGCAGGGCAAGCTGCCGTGCATGACTCCGGCCTCCCGTACGGGCACGAGACTCAGGGCCCCTGCTCACCCCCACTCCGCCCCGCCCAGGGAGCAGGCAGCCGGGGAAGCGTGCGGCCCAAGCCAGCCTGGCTCCCTGCCTCCCCCCAGGGCCACCCTCCTGCAAGGAAGCAGAGGGGCGGGGGGCCTCGCCTTGTGTTCGGAGGGACTGCCGCCCTCAAGCCAGAGCCCACCTGGGCAAGCACCTGGGTCTACAGCATCCAGAGCCAGACCCAGGCTCCGGGGCCAGCTCCCCCTGGGGCATGCGCCCCTCCCTGTGAGCTGTGCATGGCCTCAGGGGTCCCTCGTACCCCAAATTCCCTCTGGACCCCACAGGGGCAGGCTGCTGCAGAGACCCCCCCCAGGGCCCTCCCCACACCCCTTCCTCCCTGGCACACAGCCTCGGGCATCGTAAAGGGAGCAGGACCTGGGGCGGCCGAACGGGGTGCAGAGCCGAGGCCTCGCCCTGGCTCACCGTTCACTCCCCGAGGACTTGACACACACCTGGGAGCGGGGCCTGGCCCAGAACTGAGGCCAGGTGGGGTGGAGGGGAGGGCCCCTCTGCAAGGCATCAGGGCCTTGGCTGGGCGAGCACAGAGCTTGGGGGGGGGGGTTCAGGGAGGGCTGCCTGGAAGAAGTGGCAACCAGGGTGCAACTCCAAGGATGGGAGGAGCTAAGCAGGTGCGGAGGCCGGTACACAGGAGCGCGAGGGTCCGTCCAGGGAGTAGGGGGGGCTGGACTGTCTCCAAGATGGAGGTGGGGTCTCTCCATCCAGGCTGGGGCTGCGCACCCAGCTGTCAGCTGAGAGAGAGAGAGCTTGATGGGGCCGGGGGCTGGGAGTCACCAGGGAGGAGGAAGTCCTGTGTTGGGGAGGGGGACCCCACACACCCTCCCCACTGAGGAAGCAGGCGGAAGGTGTCCAGAGACCGCGGTGTTGCAGGCTCACCCAAGGACCCAGCCTCGGCCAGCTCCCGGGTGAGTGAGGCCAGACTTCCTGGGGGTTGCGCCCAGCGGGGGTGGGGGCGTTGGCCCAGAGCTGCCTCCTGCACCCAGGCTGGGACTGAGGGCGGGCGGCCCCTGCCACCGCTCTCCCTGTCCCCCTGGCCGACGGCGGTCCACACAAGGCTCAAGTCCAAACACTTGCTGGCTGATCCAGCGCCCCAGGACCCCCTTGCCACCACCTGCCCCGGACAGAGGACCAGCTCCACCTCGAAGGAATGGGCCGGGGCGGTCGCCTGCCCTGAAGATGGGGACGGGACCTGGAGGCGGGAGAGGCCGGGGGCACCGGAGACTGCGCTGGCTGTTCCCAGAGGAGGGGACAGCAACTGTGGGCGCGGGCAGCAGGGCCACGAGGGCACCCACGGGGGCCGCCAGGGACAGACGGTCTCGGGGTCAGCGCGGCCCCGCGAGGGCCCCGGAGGCACCGGACCTCGGTTCTCGGCACGGCTCAGGCTCAGGTGGATTCGGTTTCCACCCCGAATTCGGCACTGACCAAGCTGCGCTGGCCCGAGCAGGTCTCCAAGCCCATGCCGGTCCTCCGGCGAGACAGACGGGGCCGAGCCCTGGAGAGCTGGTGAGCGCCCGCACCTCCGGTTCTCTGCCCCCCCACGCAGCCCCACCCCTTTGCTTAAGGCTCCCACCCCACCCTGGCTGGAACAGCCTTGTCCCCACCCCTTCACCCCCCAAAACCCTGGCCTGGTTACGACCCCGCCGGGGACGCCACCGTCCCAAAGTGCGGTGCTGCGCTGCAGCCCCGGCTGCACTTCCGGCCCAGCGTCCCCTGGGTGCACTGGGAGGCAGCAGTGACGGCTCAAGCCGTGGCTCCCGGCCACCGCGTGGCGGGTCTGCATTGCGCCCCGGCTCCCGGCTCCCGGCGTTGGCCTGGCCCAGCCCTGGCTCTTGCGGGCATCTGGGGAGAGAGCCGGCAGAGGGGCGCTCGCTCTGTGTCTCTCTGTCTGCCTTTATAGAAATAAAGATTAGAGAATCCCATCCCTCCTTCACGGCCAAGGCCAGGGCCTCCTGCACCCACCCCTCCCCCTCCGGCGAGTCTGCCGGCACCAGGCGTGCGTCCAGGCCCCTGCCCCTGGCCAGCCCGGGGCCTTGTCCTTGGTCGCTGGCTGCTCTGTGGCACCCAGTACAGCTCCAGGGAGGGAGCAGGCCCACTCCGGCGCCGGCTCTGGCCGGCCCACGGCTGCCGGGAGTCGGTGTTGAGGTGGAGCCTGAGGTACCTTCAGGCTCAGCAGGAAGACGGCCGGGATGGGCAGGTTCTACAGGCAAGGCCACGACCTCTCCCTCATGCTTGGGAGCTTAAAAAGCATCCCTATGGGCGCCGGTTCAAGACCTGGCTGCTCCACTTCCCAACCAGCTCCCTGCTGGTGCACCTGGGAGAGCAGTGGAAGATGCCCGAGTGCCTGGAACCCTGCACCCGCGTGGGAGACCCGGAGGAAGCTCCTGGCTCCCAGCTTCCGCCTGGCCCAGACCCAGCCTTTACGGCCATTTGGGGAGTGGACCAGCAGATGGAAGATTGTCTCTTGCCTCTCTCTCTCTCCCTGTCAAATAAAAAGAAGTTGACGGCAGACGGCGGAGAGCGGCGCGGCTCCGAGGGCAGCAGCAGGAATCGAGAGGCCTGAGCCGGTTTTCTGGCCCTGTCTGATAAGCAGCCCTGGCCTCAGCAGCGGGGACGCCGCTTCCGGCCAGAGGTTTCTGGGGGTCAGGGGTCCAAGCGTGGTCCGGCCAGGGCCTCTGCTCAGTGTCGCGAGGCCGACGTCACAGCGTCCCCGGGCTGTGTTCTTGGAGGGGAGGGGCCGGCGAATCCGTCCACCCCCAGCACCTGCAGGACTGTGGGGGGTCCGCCGTGGGGGTGGGGGGGAATCGTCCTCTTGGTTCTGCAGACGGGCTCACCTGATCAGGCCAGGCCCACCACGGACCCCTCCCGGCTGAGCCACGGACGGGCGGCTTCACCCGCAGTCCCCCACCTTTGCTGCTTCTTACCAGCCGGGTGCCAACGGCAGCTGTGGGTCCCCGGGCAGCAGCCTCAAGTCCGCCCACCCGCTGTAGCCGCTCACCTGTCGACTGCAGGTCCTGCGCCGGTGTGACCTGGTTAGCACATTTCATTCAAGGCTTCTAGCCAGACGTCTGCCCCGGGGGGCCCTGCCAGGGTGCCCCCAGAGCCTCGTGTCTCCTCCGGTTCCCCGGCTACTGTCGGTCACCCCAATGGTCCTCCATTCCCCCTCGCTGCCCAGGGACCCTTGCATGGGCTGCCTCGCCACCCCTCCCCCGCCTTGTCTTCCAGTCCTGCTCTCCCAGAGACTCTGACCCTGGCCACCCAGTGCGGCTTCTGGAGCCGTCTGTACTCTCCCAGAGTACACACCCCAGCCCAGCCCGCCCTCCTGCCCGTCCACACAACAGAAAAGCTAGCGTAGAAATAAACCGTTTGCCGGCGCCGTGGCTCAACAGGCTAATCCTCCACCTTGCGGCGCCGGTACACCGGGTTCTAGTCCCAGTCGGGGCGCCAGATTCTGTCCCAGTTGCCCCTCTTCCAGTCCAGCTCTCTGCTGTAGCCCGGGAGTGCAGTGGAGGATGGCCCAAGTGCTTGGGCCCTGCACCCCATGGGAGACCAGGAGAAGCACCTGGCTCCTGGCTTCGGATCAGCGCAGTGCACCAGCCGCAACTCGCCGGCCACGCAGCCATTGGAGGGTGAACCAACGGCAAAGGAAGACCTTTCTCTCTGTCTCTCTCTCTCACTGTCCACTCTGCCTGTCAAAAAAAAGAAAGAAAGAAAGAAAGAAAGAAAGAAAGAAAGAAAGAAAGAAAGAAAGAAAGAAAGAAAGAAAGAAAGAAACCATTTATTGGAGGAACCGCACCTTGAAGCAAGACTCTGGCCGAAGGACGTCGCAGCTCCGGGCCGGAGCCCGGCTCCCAGGCCACACGGGCACAGGAGCCCGCCCAGGCTGCACACCAGGTCAGGGCCCCCCTCCTCCCGCCCCACCAGGCCCCAGGCCCACAGCTCTGAAGTCACCCCGCAGGACCTGTGCCCCGGGGGCCTGGGGGAGCTGAGCTGAGCCCAGCCCGGGGCCACCTGCCTTCCTTTCCACCTGGGCAACCGACAGCCCTGAACTTGACCTAAGTCCTGGGGCTGCCTGGCGGACGGCGGGGGGTGGGGGGTCAGGTTACAGGCCGGCTGAGCTCTCTGGCCTCCGCCCACTCCCATGGCTGGACCCCAGGACAGGATGCCCCGAAACTACCCAGGAGACGTCGCTCGGCAGGTGCTCACGCGGAGGGGTGACGTCAGCCCTAAGCCACGCCCCTTCTGATGGCCGCCTCCCCTCCCCTGGACCCCCACGCACTGCCCCGGGCCTCCGCTGCACCCCAACACCTGCCCCGAGCCGGCACTTTTGAGGCGGGTCTGTGGAAAAGGGAGGGACGGGGCGGGGCCCGCTGCCCGGGGTTCAGGCCCGGCCGCTGGTCCTCCGGGGCCTGGGAGCCGCCCTGACTTTGCAGGTCGCACATGGCCCTGGGGCCCGCTGAGGAGACGCCCAGGCCTTGGCGACTGTCCCCATGTGGCCCAGCCCAGTTCCCCAGGGTCCCCCCGCCCAGGTGAGAACTGAGCATCCCTTCCGGGGAAGGGGCCTTACAGCCCCTGCAGCGCCCAGGTCCCGCCACGCCCATTGGATCCACTCGGGACTTTCTCCCAGGGCCTGGGAGAGCCCAGGGCGGGGGCAGGGGAGCTGCAGGCTGATCACCATCGGAGAACAGTCAGAAAGCAAAGCGGTTGGCCAGGAAACCCCCCAGCCGAGCCCGGGGGCCGCAGCCTCAACCCTCGGCCCTGGGCCTCCCAGCACAGAGAGCAGCTTAATACTTAACCTCCCACCCATGAGTGACAGGACGTGGAGGCGGGGCCTCCCCGAGCCCGCCCCACACCCAGCTCAGCCCTGACTCTGGTGCACCCAGATCTGCCAGCCCTGGGGTGGGAGTCGGGGGGGCGGGGCACGGCCGGGTCCGGGGAGCAGCTCCCTCCCCTGCCCGTCATCCCTGCTCCAAGGCCATGGCTCTCCCCTCGCCCCCCACAATCAGCACTTGGGGCCAGTGGATAGGAGTGCACTCTCTCTCTACCCCCCCAAATAAATAAGAAAAGACCCCCGACAGCCCGAGGGGGCAGAAGGGGGCAGGACCAGAGGCAGGACCCACGCTGGCCAGAGGGGAAGGGTTTGGGGCGGAGGGCACAGCGAGGGGGAGGGGCTCTGGACCCAAAAGCAGCAGCGGCCGGGATGTGGTTCTGTGGTGCAGCGGCAGCGGCGGGGGGGGCAGTCAGGATGGGATCTGCAAAGGAGGGTGGGGACCAGGCCGAGGGGCCTGAGGCCACCCCAGTGACCCAGCGCCCCCCACCTCCCCAGCCCGAGCCCCAGCCACCCAGCCCAGGTGCACCTGCCGGCTCACGCCCCCTGGAACTCTGCCTCCCAGGCTCCACTCACCCCTGTCTCGGCTGTCAGCTCACCTGTGGCCCCCTGTGTGTGCCTGCAGCTCCCGCGGCCGCCCCTGCCCCCGGCACTCCCCTGGCACCGCCGGGGGCTCTGGGAACCAGGGCTGCCCATGCACAGACGCCAGAGCAAGGTCGGCAATGAACGCTTTTTTGTTTTAGGATTTATTTTATTTACTTGCAAGGCAGAGTTGAAGACAGGCAGAGAGAGAGATCGTCCACCCACTGGTTCGCTCCCCAAGTGTCGGGCTCAGCCCTGGGGCGGGAAACCCAGCGCGCACGCCCTCGGCCACCGGCCAGGCAGGATCTCTGCGAACTGTGGTTCGGCCCGGCCCGGTCCCCGAAACACCGGCCTCGCTCAGCCTCCCCCGCAGCCCACGCTCTCTGCCGCAGCCTGGTTTCGGGAGCAGCCGGAGGGTGGCAGCATCCAGGGCGGGCATCCCCAGGAAGCGGGACGAGGCGTGACGAGGCGTGACGGGGCGTGTGCAGGGCTCTTGCAGCGGGAAGGCTGTGAACATGCTGTTGCTGTCCGTGCCCGCACGGTGCTCCGGAGACAGGCGGCAGGGGACGGGGACGGGGATGTCCGGGTGGGGGCCGGGCCGGGCCTCTGGTAGCCTCGCTGCACAGACGTGGGGCCTGGGGTGCCGCACCCCACCACTTCCTGAACTGTCCCTCAGGGAGGGGTCAGGGACCCCACCTGCAGCCTGAGCCTGGCCCCTGCCCCAGCTCCCTGCTCTGCTTGGCGGGGGGGGGGGGACTGCATGACCAGCGTGGGGGGAGTCCCCTCCTCAGGGGCAGAGGCCAGGAGGGAAGCAGTGGGCGGGTGCCCGGGCCCAGGCGTTTGTCCGAGTTTGGTGGGAGCCGGCACCTCCCTCCGGTGTCTGGTCTGCAACCCCTCGGGCACAGCAGGGGTGGGGCGTGAGCCTGCAGGTGCAGGACGCCCCCAGGGCTGTCCCCAGCCTCGCCCCCCCACCAGGTACCACCTCTCACTGCCCCTCCCCATCTTTCTAAAGAGCTTGGATGCCAGAGCAGGACGGTGCGAATCAAAACCCCACTCCCCCCCGTCCATCGGTCAGGGCGGAGGCCGCGACCCCTGGACCTCTGCGGTGAGTCACGAGGCCCGGGCAGGCGGGAGGCGGGCAGCGGGCACGCCGGGCGCCAGTGAGGCGCCCACTGCCAGGTCTGCTCGGGCGCTTCTCTCTGCGTCCACCCACGGGCTTCCCGGAGCCAAGGCCCAGGGCTGCCTGTGGCGCCCTGGTGGTCTGGCCTCTGCCCCTGGGGAGAGCAGATCAAAGTCCCTACAGTAAACAATGGGGGGAGGCGCTGGGGGGAGCCTGCACCTGCTGGCCATCAGCCACCTTCATCTCCTGGCCCCCACCCCCAGCCTGGCCTCGGTCTGTTTGCCCATGTCGGCCAGGGCAGGCGGACAGACGGGCAAATGGCTCGGCGGGCGGCCAGCCAGGGGCAGCGGGGGTGGGGGCAGAGGCAAATGTTGGGGCCCAGGAGTCGGGGCGTCAGCAGCCAGGGCCCAGGGGAGCCCCCAAGGCTGTTAATGTCAGGACCGTGGCTCCCAGCCCCTGGCACACAGGTGGGAACCCCGGGACACCACCCAGTGCAGGGAGCGGATCTCACTCTGCCCCATCAGAACCAGGGCCAGGAGGGACCCCCAGGGCAGAGAACTGGGGACCTGGGGCGGAGCCTCTCCACGGTCAGGGCAGGAGTCGCCGATGGTGCCTCAAGTTCCAGAGACCAAGACCCCATCCCTCTGGGCCACTGCCAGGGCGGGGGTGGGGAGGGGACACAGCCAGGCCCAGCGGGCACGTCCAGCCAGGATCCACTGGCCAGCAGCAGAGCGAGGCCTGGGGGAGCCTGCACATTGGGAGTGTGTGGCTGGGGGCGCCCCGCCCCCGACACCTGCTGCCCACGCACTGGACACAGCCATCCCCACCTGGAGGCCCGGCCCCGCCCAGGAGCGCCCCATGGGGCTGTGGTTTGTCCCCAGCACCACCCCCCACCCAGGGACAAGGAAGCAGCCCGCGTCTTCGGTTCCAAGCTCTCGCCCACTCCTGCTCCTCGGGCCGCTGGGCTGGTCTGAGCGCCCCCTGGTGAGCGGGGTGGCCGGGCCCTGCCCCCCCCCCCCCCCGAGCAGGAACACACACTGCTCATGGGTCTCGGGGTCTCCATGGCTAACGCCATCCCTAAGGACCTCGGCTTCTGTCCCTTCCTCCCCAGGGACACAGAGGCTTCCACTGAGTGAGTTCTGGAAAATTCACCCTCTCCAGGGTCTCGGACACCTTACCTTGTGGGCAAAAACCCACTGCGCTTCCCCTCCTTGCCCTGGCTGCTAGGGAGCTCAGACTGATCGGCTCTGGGCAGCAACAAGCACCAGTCCCTCTGCTCTGCAGGATTCTCTGGTTTTGTTTCAAGATTTTATTTATTTATTTGAAAGTCAGAGCGAGAGAGAGAGAGAGAGAGAGAGAGAGAGAGAGAGAGAGAGAGAGAGAGAGACGCCTTCTATTGTTGGTTCTCTCCCTAGATGGCCACAATGGCCAGAGCTGCGTCGATCCGAAGCCAGGAGCCTGGAGCTTCTTCCAGGTCTCCCACGTGGGTGCAGGGCCCAAGGACTTGGGCATCTTCCACTGCTTTCCCAGGCCACAGCAGAGAGCTGGACCGGAAGAGGAGCAGCCGAGACTCGAACAGCCGCCCACGTGGGATCCCGGTCCGTGGGTGGAGGCACAGCCTACTCCGCCGTGGCGCCGGCCCTGGAGGATTCTCTGGCTCACTCCCCAGCCCATCCCTCCTTTGCCCCATAAACACCTGCCTTGGAGGTGCCCCTTCCAGACCCTCGTGTGCACCTGTCAGCGGGGTTACTGATTGCTCCCCACAGGGAGCCCAGGGTGAGAGGGAGCCTGGGCGCGGTATATGACGTCAGCACCCTGCCCTCGCTCTGGGCCCCGTCCCTGTAGACACTGACCGAGAGCATCCCGGGGCCAGGCTCCCAGCGCTGCGTGTTGGGTGGAGGCAGCGTGGCCGTTCCCTGCATGACACCCACCCCCACTCCACCATCCCGACCCCGGGCTCCCAGCGGCAGGGCCTGCACACCCACAGGCTCACCCCAACCCCAGGAGCACGCAGACCCCAGGGCAGTGTCCCAAGCCCTCCTGGTCCCCACGCACCTGGCACAAGCTGCCCATCTCAGGGCTCCCGTGCCCAGGCGGGCGGGAGGCTTGTGCCGTCGGTGGGGACACGGAGGAAACCAGAACTGAGGACAGCTCAACCCAAGACGGAGGCCCGGGACCCTGCCCCGCCCCGCACGGCTTCATGGAGCCAGCTCGCGGGTCCTTGGCAACCGCCCATCTCCTAGGCAACCTGGAGGAAGTCACAGGTGCCGATGTTCCCTGCTGGTGGCGATGTCAGCCTTAAGGAGCCAACTCCCAGCCGGAGCCCCCCGGGTGAGCTCTTGGCAGGAGACCCACGGATCCTGAAGGGAAGCCAGGGTGACCACGACGGTGGCCAGCAGCCCGCGGTGGGGACAGAGCACCCAGGTCAGGGCCGGTCCACGCTCACTCAGGACAACGGGATCCTGAGGTCCCCGCTGCCACCCGGCCCTCGGGGTGGCTGAAACCTCGTGGAGGCGGCCGGGGCCCGGCTCTCGGACCCCCACGCTGAGGGCCCTGCCCCTGCACCCCAGGGCCCCCGCGCCCCTCACCCCTTCTCCCCGGAGCTCAGAGCGGGCTCGCACACTCACAGTTTGTTGGCAGAATGAACGGCGCCAGCCCTTCTGCGCACCGAGTGCCAGACCCAGGCCCCGATTCCCACCCTGGCCAGGGGAGGGAGGCGCCGCGGGAGATAAGCCCACCTGGGACCACCCACCCACAGAAGGGTGGAGCCAGGCTTCCTTACAAAGCAGGTGTCTGGAGGTGGAACCCCTCCCCCAGCAAGACAGGGCCCGGCCCCTCCCCCCATCGGCTGAGTGCTCCTACGATGGGGGAGGGGCTTGTGCCCAGAGCAGTTGCTGGGCAAACAGGAAGGGGAGGGGGCTGGTTAGGACTGTGGCAGGGGCCTCGAAAGGAAGACTCGTCACGGGTGCGAGGGGTCACAGGTGAGGGGTCACGGGTGCGAGGGGTCACTGGTATGAGAGGCCAAGGGTGCCAGGGGTCACGGGTGCAAGGGGTCACAGGCGAGAGGTCACAGGTGAGGGGTCACAGGTGCCAGGGTCACGGGTGTGAAGGGTCACAAGGACAGCCAGTGCGGCTGGAGGCCATGTTGCGCCCTCCTGCTCCTTGAAGATGCGACACGAGGCCTTTCTTACGCTCGGCGCTCCCCTCCCAGCCGCCCCGGGCTGCCCACCCCGCTCTGCCCGGGGCAGGTGCAGGGGCCGCAGGGGCCCTCGTGGGGAGCCTCCTCAGGTGCAGACAAGTCCCGCCCCCCCTCCCCTCTGCCCATCTCCTCCCTCCTCTCCCCTCCCCACCAGCACCCCTTCCTCTTTGCTTCCAGGGGGTTCAGGAGAACCAGGAGCTCGGGTCCGAGTTTCTGCAAACAGATCCCGGGCCCCTGGCTCCCCCACCTTCCCTGTCTCCTTGGAATGTTCCGGGCAGGGAGCCGGGCAGCAGGGGCGCCACCTGCCAGGAGGCGGGGCCAGGAGACGGGATGAGGCGGGGCCAGGAGGCGGGGCCAGGAGATGGGATGAGGCAGGACCAGGGGCGAGACCAAGAGATGGGATGAGGTGGGGCTAGGAGGTGGGCCCAGGAGATAGGATGAGGCGGGGCTAGGAGGCGGGGCCAGGAGATGGGATGAGGCGGGGCTAGGAGGCGGGGCCAGGAGATGGGATGAGGCGGGGCTAGGAGGCGGGGCCAGGAGATGGGATGAGGCGGGGCTAGGAGGCGGGGCCAGGAGATGGGATGAGGCGGGGCCGGAGGCAGGGCCAGGAGATGGGATGAGGCGGGGCCGGAGGCAGGGCCAGGAGATGGGATGAGGCGGGGCCGGAGGCAGGGCCAGGAGATGGGAGGAGGCGGGGTCCCTCCCCAGCAAGGCCGGCTGCCCAATGGCCACCTCCCCTCCATGGTCACCGGCCCTCACAGCCGGCCTGGGCCTCCGGGCCTCTGTGTCCCTGGGTCCAGTGCAGACTTCCTGCTCGCTCCAGCCCAGCGGTGCCACCAGCACCGCGTCTTCCTGGAGCCCCTGCGCCCCCACCTGCCGGTCTGTCCTGGTTCCCAAGCCCGGTCCCTGCACCTCTCCGCACACGTGGCCCCGCGCTCTGGGAAGGGGGCAGAGAAGCTGGTGAGGGCCGGGTGCCGGTCGGCTCCCTGGCGTTGTGCGCGAGTCTCTCCCGCCATGACCTTGGCTGAGCAACGCCCAGGCCGCCACCTTCTGTCTGATGCGCCTGTCCCTGCCCCAACCAGATGGAGGAGGCAGAGCGTCCTCTTCTGCAGCCGTGGCGCCCGAGAGTCCTGAGCCCCTGGGAGCTAAGGCCACGAGCCGGGGCCTCCCACCCGCGGCTGGGATGGCGTGCGATTGCAGCGACACCGCTGCCAGTGAGGGCCACGAGGATCCCAGTGCGTCCGATGGTGAATGACAGGGCCCAGGGACTGCGGGCTGCCAGGCCACCAACAGGGACTTCAGATGAGGCCGATCTCACCCCTCCGTCGACGCACGTTGCCCAAGGACTTCGCACCCTGTTTTAGCCGCTCCCAGCCTCTCGAGTCTTTGCCGCCAGCACACAGAGGCGTGCATGGCACCTAAACTCAGAGGCGAGCTCTGCCCCGGGCTCCTCCGGGGCTGCGGCTGACACATTCCTCTGTAGATGTATGTAGCTGAAGGAGCTACAGAGAGAGAGAGAGAGAGAGATGGAGAGAGAGCGCGCGAGGTCTTCCATACTCTGGTTCACTCCCCAAGTAGCCACAATGGCTGAGGCAGGAGCCGGGAGCCGGGAGCTGGGAGCCAGGAGCCGGGAGCCAGGAGCCAGGAGCCAGGAGCCGGGAGCCAGGAGGCAGGAGGCAGGATCGTCTTCTGGGTCTCCCACGCAGGTGCAGGGGCCCAAGCGCTTGGGACGTCCTCATCTGCTTTCCCAGGCCACAGCAGGGAGCTGGAGGCAGAGCAGCCGAGGCTCGAGCTGCTGCCCATAGGGGACGCTGGCGTTGAAGCCGGCGACTCTTCCCGCTGTGCCACAGCACCGGCCCCTCCAGCGCATGTCTGCATTTGCCGTCGGAAGCTGGCGAGCCTGGAGTCCGGAGCCCAGCAAGGCCTGGGAATCTGTTCTCGCCAGCGGCGCCCTCGTGGCCGCATCCGTGGTTATTAACCCCCAGAATCCAGAACCTTCCCCGAGGAAGAGCAGCACAAGGAACCCCTGGGGGCCGAGGGTCAGGGCCACTGAGTGTCCCGGGCAGGCGGGGCCGAGGGTCAGGGCCACTGAGTATCCCGGGCAGGCGGGGCTCCAGGCTGGGAGCGCGAGGTGGCCCAGCGAGCTGGGAGCCAGACGTCCTGCCCGGACGGAGCTGCTCTGGCCCTGGGGAGGTGGGACCGCCCCCCCCCCCCCCCGAATCACCTAAGTAAAGAGCGGCAACACCATACATAGCCTCTCCCAGCACCAAGTCTGCCCTGCACGGTCCGGCTCTCCCTGGACAGTTTGAGCCCTCTTGTCCCACCTGGGCAAACCCTGGAGGGCAGCAGCTGGGGCTCAGGGTCACCGGCGTGGGCGTGGCAGGACAGAGAGAGGACACAGCCTGTGCCGCTCCTGGCGGCCCCATGCCTTCAGCACCCGGCATCCTCGGGACAGCTCCTGCGGAAGGGGGTCCTGGACCCCTCGACAGCCAGAAACACGGGGGCTCGGAGGCTGCGAATCCAGGCCAGGCAGCCGAGGAGCCGAGATGCACCCCAGGGCCAGGGCCGGGTGCCGAGGTCCCGCCTTCTCCCAGAGGGGCCCCGAGCCCCCCTGTGTGTCCACTTCCTGTCCTGCTCTCAGGGGACCACCGCGGTGGGAGCCACCGACCCCTCCCGGGGTTCCCACTGGGGCAGGCAAGGGGTGCGCGGGGCCTGCAAGGGCTCCCTGAGGCATCCCCCGGCTTTCCTGTCCTGCTCGCCAAGGTGACCGTCAGAGCTGCAGGCCTCTGTCTGCAGCCCCTCCGGCCACAGTCCGTCGCCAGCATTCCCGATCCCCTCGCGATGCCTGGACGCCTTCAGCTGTGTGGGAGACGCTGCCGAACTTCCGGGTGCGCCCGCTCTGTTCAGCTGGCCCCCATGACTGTCAGTGTGGTTCCGTGGTCATCAGGCAGTGCAGTTGGCGACATTCCAGTCTGTCTGAAAGCGCCGGGGCTGTGCTGGGGCCCTCACTCCACCCCTCCGAGTGCAGCGAGGGGCCTGGGTGTTCTGCTGCCACCGGGTCCCACGGCCCCTGCACACCCGCTGGGTCTGCTCGCGTCTCCTGTCTCCTCGCTTCCTTTGTCCTGATCATCCTGTCCATCGCTGCCGTCTTTTATCGCCATGCATCCTTGTCTGGCCCTAGGAGGAATTTGTGTGCTGAAATCTACTTTGTTTGATATTGGAGTGGCCGCCCCCTCCCCCCACCTCCCCACCCCGTTGAGCAGTGGTTGCCTGGAATATCATTTTCTTTTTTCTATTTTTTAAAAATTTTTATTTATTTGAAAGTCAGAGTTACACAGAGAGAGGAGAGGCAGAGCGACAGCGAGAGCGAGAGAGAGAGAGAGAGAGAGGTCTCCCATCTGCTGGTTCACTCCCCAGATGGCCACAACAGCTGGAGCTGGGCCGATCCAAAGCCAGGAGCCAGGAGCTTCTTCTGGGTCTCCCACACGAGTGCAGGGGCCCAAGGACTTGGGCCATCTTCCACTGCTTTCCCAGGCCACAACAGAGAGCTGGATTGAAAATGGAGCAGCTGGGACTCGACCCAGTGCCCATATGGGATGCCAGCGCTGCAGGTGGGGGCTTCACCCTGGAATATCTTTTTCTATTCTTTTATTTTCAACCTATCTGCATCCAGGCTCTCAAGTGAGGCCTGGGGCCGGCCTTGTGATGCAGTGGTTAAGCCACACCTGCAACCCAGCATCCCCTATCAGAGCACCAGTTCAAGTCCCGGCTGCTCCACTTCTGATCCAGCTCCCTGCTGATGCACCTGGGAAAGCAACGGAAGATGCCCAAGTGCCTGGGCCTCTGCACCTGCGTGGGAGACCAAGATGGAGCTCTTGGCTCCTGGCTTCAGCCTGGCCCTGCCCCATTTGGAGAGTGAACCATCGAATGGAAGGAAGATATTCTCTCTCTCTCTCACTCTCTCCCTAACTCTGATTTTCAAATAAGATAAATCAATCCTGTTGTCTCCAAACTCCCCACGCTGGTGCCACTGTCATCCGAGCCACAGCTCTGGACCCTGTGTGTCTGAAGCTGGGTTTGCAGTCGCCCTTCAAACAGACGCTGAAACAGTGAGTGCAAAGGAAGCACGCACCTGTGCTGTCAGCGGGCGCCGCGCAGCCGCCCTCCCCGCTGCAGGCATCGCCAGAGCCGGGCCGCGGTGCTCGGGCAGGTCTGGTGGCCGTGAGGGGTCTCACACTGTGTGGCCGCCTTGAAGTCTTCAGTTTGGAGGGACAGTTTTGCTGGGTATAAAAGCCTTGGTTTTTCTTTCCCGGCTTTGAATGCTTGTTTGCTACCCTGTTGCCATCCGGTTCCCATGGTTACCGCATTTGCTACCCTGTTGCTGTCTGGTCCCCATGGTTACTAATGCACTCAGAGGACACCTGATGTGTCGCTTCTCTCCTGCTGCTTTTAAGTTTTCTGTCTGCAGCCTTTTTTACTTTATTTGAAGGGAGAGACAGAGAGACTTCCCATCCGGTGGTTCAGTCCCCAAATGCCCCTAACGGGAGGTGGGAACTAAACCTGGGCCCCCGGTGGGGAGCAGGCACCAAGCTTCCCCAGCCATCACTGCTGCCTCCCAGGAGGGCAGCACCAGCAGGAAGCTGGAGCCCGGCCCAGGCTGACCCAGCTCTCAGGAGGCGGCTTGACCACTGCCCGAGCCCACCCTCACGCAGCTGCGGGCAGCTCCCTCGTTCCAGAAGCTCACGTCTTCGGCACTGGATGGTTCAGCGACATCGCGTCTGGGTGTGGCTCTCGGAGTGTGCCCTGCTTTGCATTTGTGGAGTTTCTTGGAGGTTGAAATTTAGATTTTTCATCAAATCTGGGAAGAACCAGCCCAAATCTGAGCTCCAAGAAAAGTGAACACACACGGTTTTTGTCCATTTCCCCACTGGTTTGTGGAGAAGCGGAGTTCGGAATCCTTCTCCATCGTTTCTGGTAATGTCACCCCCCCCCCACTTCATCGTAGATCGCTAAGTAAGCACCCCCGATTGGCTCCGCTTTCTGCTCACCCATGGGTGACGGCAGCAACGGCCGTCTAGCTCCCAGCCCTCACCCGCGCTGCTTTCCCAGGGCCCAGGAACCTGAGGCCCGGCCCCGGCCAGGGCAGTCTCTAACAACGTCCCAACACCAACGGTGCAGACAGACCCTGAGATAACAGACACAAGGCTTTTTTATTCGTATTTTATTTATTTATTTATTTATTTGAGCAACAGAGTGAGAAACCGAGGTCTTCTATCCGCTGGGTCACTCCCCAAATGGCCACAACAGCCGGAGCTGGGCCAACCCAAAGCCAGCAGCCAGGAGCTTCTCCCAGGTCTCCCACGTAGGGGCAGGGGCCCAAGGACGTGGGTCATCTTCTGCTGCTTTCCCAGGCCACAGCAGGGAGCTGGGTCAGCAGAGGAGCAACCGGGACTCGAACCGGCACCCATGGGGATGCCGGCGCTGCAGGTGAGGCTTAGCCTGAGGCCTAACCTCCTGCGCCAGCCCCCGACAGAGCGGTCTTAGCGGTCCCTGCCGCACGCCGGGCTGTCACTGCCTCACCTGTCGCCGGCTGCCCAGCGCCGACGTCCACTGCAGGAATTGCTTCCAGGGCCACTTCCGGTACCAACCGCCTCCCGCTGGTCTCCCTGGGGAGCAGACTTGGCGCTGGAGATGTGCACGCGGCTCCTGCAAGGCAGAGGGAGCAGGAGCAGTGGGAAGGCTCTCGGCCTCGCGGGGAGCCCTGGGCTGGGGTAGCCCTCGGCGTACCCTAACTGGGCAGAGGCTGCGGTGAACCTGGGGCCGGAGCTTGGGCGAGGGGCAGCACGGCTCCACCAAGGCAGCCCGGACAAGGGGTCGGCTTCTGGGGTATGCTTAAATTACTCATTATTTATTTGAAAGGCAGGGTTACCGGGGAGACGGAGAGCTCTTCCATCCGCTGGTTCACTCCCCAGATGGCCGCAACGGTTGGGCTGGGCCAGTCCGAGCCAGGACCCGGAAGTCCACATTTCTCCTCCGAATTACCCAAGCAGTGCCCCGCCTTCCTGCAGGCGCGGGGTCACAGCGGCGCAAGTTTCCAGCGGTGCGGATCCACGCTGAGCGAGTCCAGCCCGAGATACCCGCTCCCCGCCCAGGGCCAGCTGTGGGCGGTTCTGCTAACAGTTCTGCGTGCGCGGAGGATCCCGAGCGCCTGTTGCTGGGTCCTGGGTGCCCTGTTCTCACCTGGGTCTGGTGTGTTGAGCACATCGGGGCCCTCCATCTGCAGGGACCTCTCCGTGGCTCTGGTACGGCGCAGTGGCGTCACGGATCTGTCTTCCCCGCGTTTCAGCCGATTTCTGCTCGGTGGGTCTGCAGGCTGTGGAGCTGGGCGAATCCTCCGCGGCTGTCTCCGTGCCCGTGCTGTCTCCCGGCTTCGCGCTCCGGCTGCTGACCTGGGCACAGCGGGCGGTCCCAGTCCGTGCTCGGCGGCCGCGTTTGGTCCACCCCCTGCCCGCGCAGTGGGGCTCTTGCCTTCCCCCTGCCCGCGCAGCGGGGCTCCTGCCCCCCCACCCCCGTGTGCGCCTGGGCTGCACCTGCCTCCCCCTCCCCCACCCCGTGCGCCTGGGCTGCACCTGCCGTGTGCCGTGTGCCGTGTGCCGTGTGCCGTGCTTGCTTCCTGTGCATCTTAGCGTCCGTGCGGTGTCGCCTGCGCCTCCGTGTTCCCCCCGTGAGCCCGTTAGCTCAGCGTTCTCTCCACATTTGTAGATCCTCCACTTAATAGCATTTTATAGAAATCAAGATGGGGCCAGCACCGTGGTGTAGCGGGTAAAGCCACCACCTGCAGTGCCGGCACCCCATGTGGGCGCAGGTTCGAGTCCCAACTGCTCCACTTCCGATCCAGCTCTCTGCTGTGGCCTGGGAAAGCAGTGGAGGACGGCCCAGGTGCTTGAGCCCCTGCACCCACGTGGGAGACCCAGATGGAGCTCCTGGCTCCTGGCTTCAGATCAACATAGCCCTGGCTGCTGCAGCCATCTGGGGAGTGAACCAGCAGATGGAGGACCTCTGTCTGTCTGTCTGTCTGTCTCCCTCTATCTCCCCCTCTCCCTGTGACTCTTTCAAATGAATAAATATTAAACTTCATAATAAAACCCCTTTGCACCCTGCCCACCGAGCCCTGTGAGACCAGTGTCCCGGGTGCTCCCCGTGCCCCCGGCAGACGCACACCCGAGGCTCCGCACAGGTCAGGGGTTTGCCCCAGGTCACACCGTGGATCCCGCCGGGTCCTCCTGGAGCCGACGAAAGACGCCTGTGCGTCCCCACCCAGGTCCAGAGAGAAAACAGAGGACTGGCTCCCAGGACGCTGTGACAGTGCCGACACCCACGGCTGGCAGCCCAGGGGCCAGGAGCACCCACGGGCAGGACGTCGCCGCGCCGGGCCCCGTGGCAGGGAGGACTTGTGTGCCGCTCAGACCCTGAGCTTGCCCAGAGGCGCCCCCGGCACACCCAGCGTCGGCTCCTCTGGCCCGTTCCGGGCGGCACGGGGTGTGGGTCATGCGGGGCCTGCGTGGCGGGGCTGGGACCCGACGCCCGTGGCTTCTGCTGCCCACCCTGCAGCCCTGCTGCCACCTGGGGTTCCAGCTGTCGTCCCGTCCAGTGCCTCACATCCTCAGCTCTCTCGTTCCTGCTGCTGCGAGCCCGCCGTGCGTCCCTGGGGCCAGGACGATGCATAGACCCTGCCCCGTTCTCCTGGCTTCCCCACCCTTGGGAACAGTCAGTCCATTACCCCAGAAGGGGAAACTGAGGCTAGGAGGTAACGCCGCCAGGAAGTCCTCCAGGATTGTCGGCCAGAGCTAGGTGCTCACCTTGACCTGCTGCGTCCTTGGCCACGGCCCTGAGCCCGAGCCCAGCTCACAGAGGCCCTGAGTCGTGGCCCTGGGAGCAGTAAATGGCCCAGGCCTGGCCCCCACCCCAGGGGGGGAAGAGAGGGGCCCCTGGGGCTGGGGGTGCTCAAGCCCTGAGCAAGGTCATCCATCCACGGTCCAGGTCGCACTCCACGCTCCGGGACAACCCCAGTGGGGAGAGCGGAGCTGACGGCCAGAGCTTCTCCATGGCCTGCAGCCCACGCCCTCGTGAGCCCAGGGTCCTCCTCCCTGGGCGCCCCCCTCAGTGGCACAGACCTTCCCTGGGAGGCCCCCAGATACGCCCTGCCCACTCTCTGTCCCCTACTGGGTCACCCTCAGGCCACTGCTGCTGCTGGCCCTGCGCAGGGTGCTGGACACGGGCACTGGTGGCCGGCAGGGTCTCGGTGGTGCCCGCGGGCTGCAGCTGCTCCTCCCCAGAACTCCCCTCTTAGGGCTCCCCCAGGAGCCGCCCACGCTCAGCAGGTCCCCTCAGAGCCCAGTGAAAGGTCCCGCCCCCACTGGCCTGGCCCCGCCCCCACAGCGCATCACTTCCTGGACTGGACTTTGTCGGGAGACAACGCTGAGCCCACGTGAGCACCCGGGGCCTTGGTTTCCCCATCTGGAACTCGCAGCTCCTTGTGCCTTCTGCTGGGCCTCCCGGACCCCACCGGAGGGGCGGGCCCCACGCAGCCACCCCAGGACAGACACAGCGAGGGGCCCCGGGCAGCACTGCTCACCGGGGCACTGGGCAGAGGGAGGTGGGGGCCCCCAGGAGCCCTGTGACTAACAAGGTTGGGTGGGAGCCCGAGAATCCCGGGGAGTGCCCGCGCCCGCACCCATACCCACACCTGCACCCACACCAGAGCCGCTCCAGTCCCTATCGGGGCTCCCGGGGACCCCGCGGGCCTGAGCGTGTTCTGGGGACACAGTGGCTTCGGGGACAGAGCCCGGGCGGCTAAGTCATCCTTCCAGGAGCCAGCGTCGGGGGCTGCAGCCCCAACTCTCTCCTGAGTCTCCCCACCCCCACCCCGCCCTGCCCACCCCTTCCTGACTTCGGTTTACCCATCTGTGCAATGGGCGGCCTGGGGTCAAGGTCCCTCCCCCCCCCCCCCCCCCCCCCGCCGACCGTGGCCGGCAGGAGCACCTGCGGCAAACTGCTCTCCCCCATCACAGGGGCTCGGGGACTAGGGAGCCAGAGAGTCCAGGCCGCCTCTGCTGTCCTGAGCCTGGGAAGCCCTCGCGCCTGGTAGCTTTGGGAGCCGCAGGAGGGAAGGCTTACACTTCCGGGAATGGAGAATCCCTACCTGTCCTTCCAGGGAAGAAAAGCCCTTGTCAAGGTCCCCGCGGTGCCTACAGGTCAACCATGAGGGTGAGACCGCCTCAACCTTTAACCCCCACGCCCTGAGTCTACAAAAGGAGCCCTCCCAATCTCTGCCGCGCGCGCGACTTCCCCGGCCCCGCTCCTGCTCTGCTGGGACCGGGAACCTCGCCCGGGAGCGGAACCCCAGTAAAAGCCTGCGAATTCATGGATTCGTCTGCCTGGGGAGATTTGTCACGCGCCGGACACCTTGCAGCGCCTCCCTCCCAGCGGCCTCCCAGCGCCGCCCCCACCCGCGGGCAGCGCCAGGGCCGGCTGGGAAACACATTGCGTCCACGGCCAGGGCCAGGCCCGCTGCCCCGTGTCCAGGCTGCAGGGACAGGGAGGGGGCAGCGCTCCGGGCAGGGGAGAGGTGGGTGGGGGGAGGGGAGGAGGAAGAGGATCCGGGGAGCACAGGGCTGCAGACCAGGTGCCGTGCGGCCAAGGACGGGAGGGAGCCCTGAGCCCAGCCTGGTGCCCTCTGCAGCCGCAGGCCCAGCCCCCAGGGCGCCCAGGCAGCCCCGAACTCCAGCCAGGCCCAGGCAGTGGGAAGGGGGCCCAGCTGCCAGGCGTTGCCATGGGAACAGAAGTAAACAGGAGCCGGGCCTCTGAGAAGGCCATTGAGGCCGCGGTGGGGACGGCCTGACGCCGGGAAGATGGGCGTTCACCCCGGCCGCAGCCGGCTTGCACGCCAGGGCCTCCAGACGCAGCCCCACCTGGCCGGGGCACCCGGACTGGGCACAGGCCCTGGGAGCCTGCAGCTCGCAGGAGACAGGAGCCCAAGCACGGGCTACCTCTCTGCTGGAGTGGCCCCGGGGGGCTTCCAGGGGGCGGTGACACCTGGGCTGTGTTGGGGGTGTGCCAGGGACAGGGGTGCGGGTGGCGAGCAGGGAGGCCGGGCCCGGGCAGGGGGAGGGCTGAGGGGGGAGGTCCGTGTTAGGTGGTCCCCAGAGGGCACTCAGCGCTGTGTTCTAGAAGCGGCCTCCTGGCTGCTGTGTGGGGAAGGGCCGGAGGAGGAGAAACCATGGGCAGTGGCCGCGGGGAGCTGACCGCACGTCCAGGGTGGGGCAGCCACGGAGGGCATGCAGCCCGCAGGGTCCCAGCCACCCCGAGGCCCCCGACCGCGGCAGGGAGGCTGAGCCCCCTGCAGCAATGCCGACAGGCCCTGGGCGGTGCCACTGTTGCTGTGGGAGACACGGGGGGCGGGGGCGGGAGGGCTCCCCCCCATCTCCAGGCTTCGGGAGGACTCCTCCCCCCCCATCTCCAGGCTCCAAAGCCGTCCATTTGCCTGCTCTGTGGGCTCTGTGGGCCGGGGCCACCTGTGTCGAGAGGGGACGCTGAACCGCACTGGGAGCCGCCCGTGTGCAGGCCGCGTGCCCCCGGGGCCCTGCTCTCGCTCCCCAGGGCCGGCTCATGCCCCCCTGAGCCTGCCCCACACCCTCAGGGGGAGACGGGCATGAGCCCCACGCGGGGCCCTGCTGTGGTGTTGGCAATGGCCCCAGCCCTCCCCCCGCCTCCAGGGTGCCCTCAGCCTCGGCCGGCGCCTGGGCCGCTGCAGCCGGGCCTCGACGTCCACCCTTTGGTCTGAAGGGGGCCCCTGGAACAGGCCAGCGCGGGTCGGGGTGAGGACACAGAGGCCCGGGGACAGCACATACCCTACAGCCAGCAAGTGTCTGTCCATGCTCCCAGGGGTCCTGGGGCCGGGCCCCCCAGCAGGGCCTCCCCTCACCCCGGTTCTGCAGCTTCGGGGCCCCGAGTTACCACCCCCTCAGCCGCCCCTCACTCCTCCAGCTGAGCCTTGCTGCCCCCGGGCGCGCCCCTCTGCCCAGGTGCAAACAGGCCTCACTCACAGCTGCCTGAAGCAAGAGAGTCCGCGGAGGAGCCTGGGCCACGGCTCCCCCAGGCCGCAGGCAACAGGGAGCGCCCTCCGCGGGCACATTTCCCTTTTCTCCCCAGCTGGCGGGAGGCTCGGGGCTGCTCTGGGGCCAACCACGCGGCCCCAGCCCTGCCTTGCCGTGGCTTCGCTCTTCTTGGACAGCCACACCCCCGGGAACCTCCTCAGGTCACAAAAAGCGGAGGTGGGTCCACCCCTCGTCGGCTCAAACTCAGTCCACAGAGCTGCCCCCACCCACAAGGCCGGTGCCCACACGGGCCGTGAGCTCGGGAGGTAGCAGGGGTGCCGTGACAGTCTGGGGGTGCCCAGCTAATGGGGCACTATATGTCACGGTGGGAGGGAGGAGGAGGCCCCAGGGAGAGGCCAGTGAGGGAATCGGGGCAGAGGCCACGCGCCAGGTCCCCAGCAGCCAGAGGGGAGGACCCAGGCGACCTGGGTCTCAGGGCAGCCACGCCGCTACGCCCAGCTGTGCTGCTTCGGGGACGCTGGGACCTGGATCGGCGGGCACCCAGCACGTAGGGCCCAGTGGCCAGGCCTGGCCCCGCTGCAGGACAGGCCGTGGGCTGGCCCTGGGGACAGAGCGGCCACCTGGCCCTGCCAACAGGGAAAGCAGCTGGTATCTGTGTCCCCAGGCCTCGGCTGCCTGCCGCCCACCACAGCACAGGGCCGGCCCCTCGCCACGCCCCCAGCCGTTGGCCCCTCCGAGGCCCTCCGTGCTGGCCCCTCACTGCCTCACAGGGACCCGGTGTCGGGGTTGGGGCCCTGGCTGGGGTGAGCCCAGCTGGCCCTTTAAGAAGCCAGGGCTGCCGCTGGCTGGTGCAGCCCTGGGTTGGCCCAGAGCGCAGACACGGGCACGTTCCGGATCCTTCTGGAAGGCCGAGTTGGAGAGGAGACAAAATGTTCCCGCGCCGCGTGGTAAACAAGCCAGAGTGTTTTGAAAGCGTCTGCCGATACAAAGGGCTGGGGGATCAATGCAAGATTGCAAAAGGGGGCGCCCAGCTGTGCCAGGAGGCGGGGCGGGGGGCTGTGCCGGGAGGCGGGGCGGGGAGGCTGCCGAGCCCCGCTCCAGGTGGATCTGTGTTGGCGTGTGTGCGTGTGTGTGTGCGGCTGTGTGTGTGCTCACGTGTGTGTGTGCACCCGGCTCTGGGGGGCGGCAGCTCCAGGCCCTGTGCACAGCCGTGGGGTCTGCGTGTGTGTGCCTGTGTGTGCTCACGTGTGTGTGTGCACCCGGCTCTGGGGGCGGCAGCTCCAGGCCCTGTGCACAGCCGTGGGGTCTGCGTGTGTGTGCCTGTGTGTGCTCACGTGTGTGTGTGCACCCGGCTCTGGGGGGCGGCAGCTCCAGGCCCTGTGCACAGCCGTGGGGTCTGCGTGTGTGTGCCTGTGTGTGCTCACGTGTGTGTGTGCACCCGGCTCTGGGGGGCGGCAGCTCCAGGCCCTGTGCACAGCCGTGGGGTCTGCGTGTGTGTGCCTGTGTGTGCTCACGTGTGTGTGTGCACCCAGCTCTGGGGGCAGCTCCAGGCCCTGTGCAGAGCCGTGGGGTCTGCGTGTGTGTGCCTATGTGCTCACGTGTGTGTGTGCACCCAGCTCTGGGGGGCGGCAGCTCCAGGCCCTGTGCACAGCCGTGGGGTCTGCGTGTGTGTGCCTGTGTGTGCTCACGTGTGTATGTGTGCACCCGGCTCTGGGAGGCGGCAGCTCCAGGCCCTGTGCACAGCTGTGGGGTCTGCGTGTGTGTGCCTGTGTGTGCTCACGTGTGTGTGTGCACCCAGCTCTGGGGGGCGGCAGCTCCAGGCCCTGTGCACAGCCGTGTGGTCTGCATGTGTGTGCCTGTGTGTGCTCACGTGTGTGTGTGTGTGTGTGGCCGGGCAGACAGGACTCACACACAAATCCTGAGCACGTCGGAGGCCCTGGCGTGTGCACCGTGGGAGCCCGTGGCTGCCGGGCGTGTGTGTGACACACTGTTCCCGTGTGTGGGCGCAGCCGCTCCCGCCCCAGCACGCAGCTGAGAGAAGCCCGGGTTGGCGCCATTCTGGGCCCAGGCTGCCAAGCCCGCCCCACCCCGGGGCCAGGAGAGGCAGAGCCTGGCTCTCTGCACGGCTCAGGGACCGGCGTCGGAGGCAGCGTCTGGCCAGGGCTCACCATGGGGCCGGTCTCCCGGCGCACCCAGGACGGATCCACGCCGTGCTGACAGTGCTGAGGGCGTGGGGAGCTCCAGCAGGCATCACCCCAGCCCTGGGGCGGTGTGGCCTCCACGCATCCCAGGTGCCAAGGCCTGGCTCTGCCTGCCCCTTGCTTGGCCCTGCCCGCCCTGGTGGCTGGGCCGGAAGTGAGCGTGGTAGAGAGGGGGCCTGGTGCCCGCTCCCCCCACTGCAGGCGCCCCACCCCCGCCCCCAGGGCCCCGGGCTCACGGCCAGGCGAGGGCTCCAGCTTCAGCGCTGCTGGGAGCCGGGCAGCTGAGGCTGAGGCACGTCCTCCGGAGGCCCGCTGGGGAGCTGGGGGCCAGGGAGCCAGCGCAGGGCCAGCCAATGCCAGGGCTGCCAGGCCGTCCACCCCTCCGGCTCCTGGTGGCTGCCTGGGGGAGTCCCCGGCAGGGCCGCGCCTCCGGCCACCTGTGTGCCAAAACCAAGAAACCACAGGGCCCCGTGGATCCACTTCCCAAAGCGCGCGGCGGGACGGGCTGGGCGCGGTCTGGCTGCCCGAGCCCGCAGGACACTCGGTGCAGCCGGGCCCCGCTCTGCCAGGGCCTCAGTCTGGTCTTCCCCGGAAAGCGAGGCCCCAAGCAGGGCGCCAGCCAGGGCGGGAGGCACACAGCCTGGCTGGCCTCCCTCCCACGGCCTGGGCTCCCACTGGGGGCGCCCTGGAGGCTGCAGACCTGGCCTGGCCGGCTCTGCCCCCTCCCCACCACCCAGGCGCCGGGTGCAGGTTCCTGGAGGTTCAAGGTCACGGGAGAGAGGCCGGCTCAAACCCAGGGTCTGTGCCTCTCTCCAAGGGCTGGGTCTCCAGGTCACCAGGACTCTGCTACCTGGCTCCCCAGGGAACAGGGCCCCAGCACAGAGCAGCAGGACCAGGACCATGCGGTACGGGCCGGGCAGCTCCAAGCCTCCCCCCACCCCCACCCAGTCCTGGGAAGGGAGGAGGGGTCTGGCGGGAACAGGCAGGGGGTGACGAGGGGCACTCCAGCTCCTCGGGGCCCAGGCGAGGCGGGGGGTACAGGTCCTCAGGAACCCCCGGGAACACACAGGGTCCCCAGAGCGGGAAGGGGCCGCCCTCCCCAGAGCCTCTGCGCTGGTGGGAATGGACACTGCACATGGACGCAGTTCCGCCAGGCGAGGACGCTCAGGGCCTGTGAGGGAGAAGCCGTGAGGTGTGGCCCTGGGTCCCAACGCGGGGCAGGCGAGGGCCGCCACAGAGGGGCTGGGGGCGAGGGGCCCCTGTCTGCTTCCCCCTCACCACATCGGACCTCAGGCTTGCAAGGGTCAGGGTCTAAGGGCCCAGGCCGGGAAGGGGCTGCTGTCACTGCCTCTGGCTGCTCTATGGAATGGGCGGGCACATATGCAGGCCACGCCCCACCCGGCGCCCAGCCAGTGGCTGCCCCCTGCATCGCCTGAGACCCCCTCCCAACTTCCCGCTGCACCCCAGGAGCCAAAAGCAGGCATAGGTCCGTGTCACCCAAAGGGAGAGGCACGTCTGGGTTGTGAGGTGGCCTTGGCGGGCTTGGGGGGCTTGGAGGGCCGGGCAGGCACTGGGTGACGCGGCTTCACGCGGCCCAGGGCTCCGACACCCCGTGGCCCAGGCAGCACCCACAGTGCTGGCATCCGGGGGCCTCCGGCACCCCTGGGGCCGCCTGGTGCCTCCCCCACGCCCAGGACAAAGATCTCCAGGGGGTCAGCCCGGCTGAAGGACAGAGCCCACAAGGGACACAGAGGGGACACAGCACCCTGGGGCGCCCCCGGGCTGCTGGGTGATGCTGGTGGGGTTCAGGGCGCACGGGCGACAGCCCTGCCGGGCTCCCGGCTGCCCTGGGCGGAAGGGCTGAGGCAGCACCCCCCCTTCCCAGCTCAGCTCCCCTGCCTGGGCCCCTGCCAGGGGGCGTGCGGGTGGTCTGGAGGCCGCAGAGTCCCCCTCCCCGACGGGACAGGGCCCCCCCCGGCCCCACAGGATTGGCCAGGATCCCCGGGTCTGTCCGGGGCCCAGGGCGAGAGGGGGAGGCCGAGCATCCTCGGCCCCCGGAAGCGTCCCTGGGTCGTGGGACTCCGGGCGTCGTCTGCGGGGGCAGAGAGGGGTCTGGCAGAGGCCCCGGGCGGAGGTCACGGGCCCCACATTCCGCGCTAATTGGCCACGTGCACTCCCGGATGGCCGCCTGCTGCCCGGCTCAGCTCTGCACACACGCAGGCTGGGGGGAGCCGGCCAGGAGACACGCACGCCGCGAGGGCTCGGAGCCCAGGGCCAGGAGCCGCCTCTGCCGTGAGCCAAGCAGTGCGACAGGGACTCCGGCCCCCAGCTGACCGCGCGTCCCCGGGGAATTGCCCAACGGGCCTGTCGCAACGTTCCCAACCCCGGCGCCTCCAGCCCCCGCCTCCCAGACCCCCTGCAGCTCCCGAGGGTCAAGGGTCCCTGGAAGAGTGGAGCTTCCCGTGCAGAACTGGCTCGGGGCCGGCCGCTTCTCCATGCAAGAACGGTCCCCGGATGTCACTCACTTGTCCCCAAGAACTAGGGAAAAGCCAAGACCAACCCGCCCCTGCCCCCACCCCCACCAACACACACAGCCAGAGGCTCCGTGGCCTCCCCCAGGTGCCCAAAAATGAGCTCCAGCTTCCAGGAAGTTCCTGGGTGAGGCCCCCGCCAAGCGCCCACTCCTCACTGCACCCCAGCAGCCTCCCTCCCCACCCCGGCCTCCCTCGCGTCTCTCCCTGCCCTGCGGAATCCCCGCGTGTGCCTCCCTCCCCACCCCCGGCCTCCCTCGCGTCTCTCCCTGCCCTGCGGAATCCCCGCGTGTGCCTCCCTCCCCACCCCCGGCCTCCCTCGCGTCTCTCCCTGCCCTGCGGAATCCCCGCGTGTGCCTCCCTCCCCACCCCGGCCTCCCTCGCGTCTCTCCCTGCCCTGCGGAATCCCCGCGTGTTGCCTCCCTCCAGGCCCGGCCCCATCACGCCCAGGCTACTCCAGGATGGCCGTCGCGTGTCCCATTTTACAGGAAAGAAAACCGAGGGTTTTAGCGCCCCTCCCCCCTGGTGCCAGGCATGAGCAAGCTTGGCCCCGCCCACCTCCTGCCTCAGCCCCTCCTCTGACCAGCCTGGCCCAGGCCACGAGGCCCGGGGGTGCAGACGGGGAACAGCACTGAGCAGCACAGGCCGGGTGGGCTGGACCCCCTGGGTCTCTTGGAGCCACAGTCATGCCGGCACGTGGGACAGCCGTGGCAAGGGTGTCCCCCCTCCCGGGGCTCTGGCAGGGGCACCTCAGATGAAGGCCCCCCCATCGCCGAGAGGCCCCAAATTCTGGGTCCATTGCCCTGGAGGGTCCCCTGTGACCTAAGGGGCTTCCCGCTTCAGCACCCATCTTCCAGGGCACCTGCTCGGCCTCTGGCCGGCCGAGCCGCCCGCCTCGCCTGGGCATCCAGGGGCGGGCCAGGCCCACCGCACGGCAGTCAGCTGCCCCTGGAAGCCCGGGGGTCTCGTCTGTAAGTGGGAATGGGGCACATGGGGAGGGGCAGCCCTGCCCCCCTGGGATGCCGGCCCGGCCTCTGCCAGCCCCCAGCCTGCAGACTCCCCCGCCCAGGAGGGTGGGGGTCCCTGTGGTTGCCGGTCCCCCTGTTGTGCCCGTGGTAGGCGGGGCCGGTCTCTGGGCGCCCCTTTCCGCACACTGCACTAGTTACCACGGAAGCCACGGAAGAGGGTTCAGGGGTGCCCCTGAGTCCGAGACTGCCCTCCCGCACGGCCCAGCCCAGGGCGTGTCCAGGCCAGCTGACCAGCCAGCCCGTGGCGACGTGGCCAGTTAAAAGTTTTATTGATGGAACACAATTGAGTGTGGGTAGTAAAAGTTCTCCTGATGTTACCCACTTTCTCTTAATGGGTGACACAGACGCTCGAGTCTCTGTTAAGGGAGCGTTAGGACAATTTAATAGCTCATAAAACTTTATGGTCCCAGCTGAAGTCAGAGCGATAGCTCCGGCCGCACGGCGAGCTCGGGTCTGTCTCTTCACCCCGTTTACTGGGACATTAGCATCTCCTCGGCTGCGGGCTGGGCAGGGGGAGGCGCGGGACGCGGTGCTCCCGTCTCAAACGCACAAGGCTCGGCGAGCCGGCTGACCCGGGCTTCACCCAACCCCGTGGTGGCAGCCCAGACAGGCGGCTCTAACCAGGCCACGGCCACGCCGTGGGACCAGCCAGGATCCGGGGGAGCCCATTAGGCGTCACGACCTAGTAATTTATGAAGGACCTACTGGGTGCGTGCTCCAGGGACGAGGGCCACGGAGAACCAGGGCAGGGGCCCAGCCACCACAGCCACAGCCGGCGGGAGGGCGTGGCTCTTCCTTGCCCAGCTCCTGACAGAGGCGGGGCTCAGGCTGGGGGTCCTGGGCTGGGCCGGGTTCCAAGCATTGAGTAGAAGCGGCAGGAGAACCTGGTCTCCCCATCTGTGAGTTGGGGACCCCACCAGCACCTACGTCGTGCGTGGGGTCGGTGTGTGGCTACCGAGACGCGGTACCAGAGGGAAAGAGGCTGCTGGGACCTCAGGAACCGGACGTGGGCGGCCCCACAGCACCCAGGCAAAGCCACGGGCACACAGGTGCACACGGCACTGCAGGGGATCAGGCACGGGGAGCACCCCGAGGTCCGGCCACGGCTGACCGGGCGACAGCACAGTGCAGCCGCCCACGGGACCTCAGGAGCCTGGTCAGCACAGCACCGAGGAAGGCCACAGGGCACGGGGTGGCGCGGGGTGGCGCGGGGTGGCGCGGGGTGGGGTCCGGACCGGGGTACAGGGAGGAGCAGCCCTCACAAGGCTGGGGTTCCTTCTGGGGGATGTGGGTGGGCCCCGGGAGTGGACGGAGCTGGCTCCGGGTGGGTTTCAGCTCCATAAATCAGGTCCGTCTGGGGAAGGAAAGGCATCCTGGGAGCAAGCGACTCCGACCCAGACCCCACGCAGCCTCTGCCCCCTGGGGCACGAGCCGCCCCATCGCCGGCAGCGTGGAGCCTGGCGTGGCCAGTGCCCAGCCGACCCGGCCAGCGGGAGGACAGGCAGGCGGGCGCATGCACAACGCTGAGAAGGCCAAGTTCAAGTGGCGATTCTGGTGGGGGTGGGGCGGTGCTGGCGAGATTCTGGCGGGGTGGGGGTGGGGCGGCACAGGGCGTTCGTTATCACAGCTAAGGCAGCTCGGCTCGGCGTGAGGCTACTGCCCGGAGGAAGGCCCACTGTGGCCCAGCAGCCACACACGTGGCCACTGGGGGGTTGATCTGGGCTCCCAAGTCTCAGCACCGCCCACCCCCGAGAGCGGGCCCTGCCAGCTGCCCCTGACCTGGCCCCTGGGCCTCTGCCCGCGGCGGGGGAGAAAGGACATGGAGAGGCCACAGAACCTTTGTCTCCTGCCACGTGGAGGCACTGGGCGCGGTGGGGCGGCAGCAGGTGCCAGAGGACAAAGGAGGGGACCACTCGGTGCCGCTGGACCGACCCCGCTGGCCACGGGCGCAGGGTCAGCTCTGGACACCGCAGTGGGGAGACCTCACCTGGCCAGCGAGAAACACGCCTGCCAAGCAGGAGGCACCGAGCATCATGGGAAAGCCTGTGCCTGCCCCCCACCACCCCACCCCCGCTCTGTCCCCGTCCTGTGGCCAGAGCTCGGCCCCTTCCCAGCCCGCCTGCTCCTGGCCCCCTTTCCTCCAAGGGGGCACGTTGGGGGTGTTTGTGTGACCTTAAGACCTTCCCAGAGCTGTTTGGAGCTTACAGCCAAGTTCCCAGGAAGACAGAGACCCCTGCACCCCGAGGGGCGACTTCCTGATGCCCCGCCCCCGACGAGAGCCGGCCAGTGAGGACGCTGCTGGCCAGGTCACAGGAGTCACACGCCAGCTCCCATCTCTGGCTCGAGCCAAAGACAAGCACCCAGCGTCCCCAACTGGGGTCAAAACCTCGCTCCCTGCCATCCCCTCCCCAGAGCCCCCGGCCACCGCATCCCTGCCTCGTCCCCCCCCACTCCCCGCAGGCGAGGACTGCTTGTTGAGTGACAAGTGAGGGTGGAGGTGGCCGGGCACTGTGACCCACACACCTGAGCCGCTCTGGGATGGCTTCCCATGGGGACAGCCACCCCCTGCCACCCGGGCAGTGCCCCTCCCATCATTGCCGCCACCCACGCGGTCACTGTCCAGACGGCCTCCGTAGCTCCTGTCCGTTTCCCCCGCGTGCAGGCACGAAGACCCTGGAATGCAGGAGCCCACGCTCGCTCGAGATCCCAGCAGCGACCGGCTCTGTGTCCGGGGGCGGCTGCGACACGCCCGCCACTCTGCCAGGTGGGGCTCCCGCCCCCACTCCGCTGCTGGGGAAACTGAGGCTCCTCCGCGCCCCTCCCCCCCAGACCCGCGCCTCCTCGCACGGCTTTTCCCTCCCAAGCCTGGTTGCCACGGATGCAGAATGAAAAATGAGCCAATAACCCAGCAAACCCGAGCAAGTCGGCGCGCGGCGAGGGGCGGGGCCGCGGTCCAGCCAGAGTGGACAGGGCAGCGGAAGGGCTCGCCCTCAAGGACAGCCAGCCTCGCCCCCCATCGCTCTCTGAGATTTTTGCTTTTCTGCCCCCAGCTTCTGGGCCTGCCAAACGGGAGTTGGTGTGCGCCCGGCGCCCAGAGCGGAGCACACCTGGGGCGCTGGCACCGGGCACAGCCAAGAACACGGTGCCGCCCCGCTTGTGAAAGAGGCCGGGCCTGGGCTCTGCAGGGGAGGAGGGAGCTGGTGGGAGCGTGTGGCAACACGGCCCTCCCTGGGCAATGGGACAGGGCGAAGAGGCACGCCAAGCGCTCCCAATCCCGGCTCGGGGGAGTCCTGGGAGGGCTAACACGTTCGTGGCCAGGCAGCGGAGGGTTAAAACTGCCTGGGTAGAGACGATGCACCACCCAGACTGCCGGGGCCCCCAGGGCCTCTCCCTGCCCCCCCCACCCCCAGCCTGCGCCCATCAGAAGGAGCCCCGAAGCTGCCAACCACACCGAGCGGGTGGGCGACAGCCTGGCTGGCAGAGCCACCTCCCCAGACCCACCAGAGGCAGAGGCGGAGCCAGGAGCCATCGCCGGGATGCCGCTCCTGGAACCCAGCTGGACCCCACGGCAAGGACTCTGGGCAGCGAAGGGAGGGCCACAGCTTGACCGTCTCAAAGGGCTGGGGTCTCCGAGTCCCGGTGACTCCCTGTGCCGCGGACACAGTTCAGAGGGAGCCCGGCAGTGCCCCAGGGTCTCAGGGTGGTGCTGCCATGAACCCCCGCCCCCGTCTCCTCCGTGTGCGCTCTGAGCTGCTTCTGTTCTAGCTTGTTGTGTTTGTTTTTTTTTTTTTTATCTTTGAAGGCATCAAACTAAGAGTTCCCTTGCTTTTTAAAAAATATTTTATTATTATTATTTTAAAGATTTGTTTTATTTATTTGAAAGAGTTACAGAGAGTGAGAGAGAGGTCTTCCACCTGCTGGTTCACTCCCCAGTTGGCCGCAACAGCCGGAGCTGGGCCGATCCGAAGCCAGGAGCCAGGAGCTTCCTCCAGGTCTCCCACGCGGGTACAGGGGCCCACGCACTTGGGCCATCTTCTACTGCTTTCCCAGGCCACAGCAGGGAGCTGGATCGGAAGAGGAGCAGCTGGGACTAGAACTGGTGCCCCGATGGGATGCCGGCGCTTCAGGCCAGGGCTTTAACCTGCCTGTCCACCAGCCTGGCCCCAGCTTCCCCTGGTGGAGCCCTGGAGCATCTGTGGTCACCTGGGAAGCCCAGCAGGGCTGCTGGCCTCGTCCCAGCCCGGGCAGATGCTCAGGCGAGGGCCGGGAGCGCTCACCACTGCCTGGGCCCACGCCTCCCCAGGTGAGCCCCGGTCCCTGGCGTGTGCGCTGCTCTCTGGGCGTTCCAGGGAGCGTCTGCCTTGTTTGGTTTAGAACTCTGCACCTGAGAAAGTCACGTCCCAGAGAAACACGCCCCACAGGGATGACCGCCTGACACACCTGGCCCCGGTGCCACCCTGCACCTGCAGCTGGGCCCGGGGGCGCTGGGACGTCCCCTTGGCGTCTTTGTCATTGCTGTCCTGTGTGAGACGTCGCACCTGCTGCTTTCACTTCTGGTCACTGAGAGCCACGGGGGCACCTGGTGGCCCCGGCTGGCCCCGTCTCCCGGCAGGGCTGCCCCTGGGTGAGCACCTTCCCGGGTGGGGCTGGGCCTCTGTTTCCCGGCAGTGAGGTGAGAACGTTCCAGACGCAGCTGCAGGTTCTCCTGACCCCCTGCTGCCCTGTGCGGTGGGCTGGGGGGGCCTGGGGGCTGCCTGCGCCCTTTGCGGGGAAGGAACCCGGTGACAGCCACCAGAGCAGATTGGACAAGAAGAGAACACACTTCGGAGATGGAGGACCACGCATTCAGACAGGGGCATTCCGCGGCTCCCCACGCGCCGGCCGCCCTGACCCAGCCCGGCTGGCTGGTGCCGGAGTCTCTTCCCGACCGAGTCGTGTCCCCGCAGTGGGGACTGGCGGCCCCTTGACACCCATCGCCGGGTTAGCCTGGCCAAGTTCTACCGGGTGGTTTCTCTGTAGCCCTGCTCGGAAACAAAGCCCCTTGGACCTGGAGCCCTGGGTGCCAGCATCCAGGCCGCCCTGAAGAATCTCTGGGGGAGAACACAGCTCGGGCCACCAGCTCAGCACCAGCCAAGCGACCCCGGCTCCCACGCTCAGGGCGCTGAGGCCCCACGGCAGCTGGCTCCCTGTGTCTGGGGCCTTTTGTAGGTGGGGTGGGGAGACCTGGGGTCCTGAGGGGGCCTGGGGGTGGCTGCTGCTCCTCTGACCCCCGGCCCAGGGGACTGCTCCCTCCCAGCCCCGGCCCCTGTAGAGGGGACTGGGGTGGGAGGTGGCGGGCTGGCCGTGTCTCCTCCCCAACTCCAGTCCCTGAGGTGGGGAGCGGCTGGGCCCGGAGGACAGCCGTGGAGGTTGGCGGGCGGGGCCCGAGCCGCCCGCTGCCCTTGCGTCCCCTCTACCCGCCAGCCTGGAGATCACTCAGGCCCCGATATGATCGCCGTGGGACAGGCGGAAATTGGAACGTCCCCGCTGCTTGATCGAGCCGGGCTGCCAGCCGCGGCCGCGGGGACATTAGACGCCGGCGTAATGGCCCTCATTCCGCTCCCTCACAGCCCCTTGACCTTGGGCAGCTCCGGAGCCCGGTGCTGTTTTAATGAAAAATCAGGAGTTAGGGAAATGGCCAGGGCTTGGAAGGCAGCAGGGCTGGCGGGGAGGGCCTGGGGACCCCCCGGGAGAGACAAAGGAATCCCCACCCCCCGGCGTGCCCACCCAACCGGTGATGAGGGAGCGGAGGGACCCCCACCCCCACCAGGGAACCCTCCCCGGGCCAGGGACCCTCCTCAAGCCTCCCACCCCTCCCTACCCCGGCCCCCAAACCCACTTGACAGAGCCCCCTGGGAGACCGGGGCTGACCACAGCTCTCTGCAGGGAACCAGGCCTCGCTCCCTCCTGAGGGCCCGGCAGGGAGGCCGGGCTGGGGTCTGCAGCTCACCGCGGACACATGCGCACACACATACACGGGACAGCGACCCCAGGCTGAACTCCAAACCCCACCCTGCCGGGCGCTGCTGGATCTGGGGCCTGGCTCCCCACAGGGCCTGGGGGCAGGCCGCCTGCAGGCAGCTTCCCCCAGCTGACCCGGGACACGAGGCCCAGAGTCGGGGCAGGGCGGTGGGGTGCCGGGGGCACGCGGGGAGTCAGGGCAGGGTGGTGGGGTGTAGGGGCACACGGGGAGTCGGGGCAGGGCGGTGGGGTGCCGGGGGCACGCGGGGAGTCGGGGCAGGGCGGTGGGGTGCCGGGGGCACGCGGGGAGTCGGGGCAGGGCGGTGGGGTGCTGGGGGTATGCGGGGAGTCGGGGCAGGGCGGTGGGGTGCAGGGGCACACGGGGAGTCGGGGCAGGGCGGTGGGGTGCCGGGGGTACGCGGGGAGTCGGGGCAGGGCGGTGGGGTGCCGGGGGTACGCGGGGAGTCGGGGCAGGGTGGTGGGGTGCCGGGGGTACGCGGGGAGTCGGGGCAGGGCGGTGGGGTGCAGGGGTACGCGGGGAGTCGGGGCAGGGCGGTGGGGTGCAGGGGCACACGGGGAGTCGGGGCAGGGCGGTGGGGTGCCGGGGGTACGCGGGGAGTCGGGGCAGGGCGGTGGGGTGCCGGGGGTATGCGGGGAGTCGGGGCAGGGTGGTGGGGTGCCGGGGGTACGCGGGGAGTCGGGGCAGGGCGGTGGGGTGCAGGGGTACGCGGGGAGTCGGGGCAGGGCGGTGGGGTGCAGGGGCACACGGGGAGTCGGGGCAGGGTGGTGGGGTGCCGGGGGTACGCGGGGAGTCAGGGCAGGGCGGTGGGGTGCCGGGGGCACGCGGGGAGTCGGGGCAGGGCGGTGGGGTGCAGGGGGCACACGGGGAGTCGGGGCAGGGCGGTGGGGTGCCGGGGGTACGCGGGGAGTCGGGGCAGGGCGGTGGGGTGCAGGGGCACACGGGAAGGGCACCCCTGTTCCCCAGGCCCAGCCTCTGCCGGGGCTCCTCCCTCGCCCACATCCCCGAGGGAGCAGATGAGACGGGGACAGTGGCCCTCGCCTGGGCTGCCTCATCCCCCACACCCTCCCAGGCCTCCCGTGAGCTCCCTGCTCGGAGCTGGGCTCAGAGGCGCCCCTCTCCCAGGGGACCCAGACCCCCTTGTCCCAGACGCGGGAACCCCAGGTGGGCATTTCCCATGGAAAATGCTGGCCCTGAGCAGGGCTGTACTGCACACCTGGAGGCCTGCACACCTGTACCGTACACACCTGCACACCTGCCCCTGCACCCTGCACACCTACACCCTGCACCCTGCACCCTGCACATGTGTACCACCTGCACCCTGGAACCTGCACACCTGCCCCTGCACAGCTTGCTGGGGACAGGCAGCCCTGCACTGAGGCCACTGGAGAAACCAATGCCCGGTGACGGCAGCCAGCAGCTGCTCCCGGGCCGCCCAGTCTGGACAGCGCCCTCCCAGCAGCGGGCCTGGGAGGCGGGGCTTCCTCACCCCCACTTTGGAGGGCAGAGGCACAGAGAGGCACAGGGACTTTGTCAAGGCCACACAGCTGCCAGGTGGTGGAGCCAGCCGCAAAGCCAGAGTTCAACGCTGAGAGCCCGGGGGGCCCCCGGGGGGCTCGGGGAGCTGCTTGCCCTCGCCGGTGCTCCTGCCGCCGCTCCCTCCTTTCCAGGGGGTGATGGAGGGACGGCGGCCATGCTCTGTGCTTGTGTCAGAGGGCCCGGGGCCAGCGCATGGCTCCGGCTCTGGCTCCGGCTCCCCGTCCGGACCCCAGGAGGCAGCAGGCGACGGCTCAAGTAATTGGGTCCCGGCTACCCACAAGGGAGAGCTGGGTTGAGCTCCTGGCCCCCAGTTTTGGCCTGGCCCAGCCCCAGTCACTGTGGCTATTATGGAATGAGCAAGCTGTGGTAGCTCTGTGCCTGTGTGCCTGTGTGCCTGTGTGTGCCTGTGTGTGCCTGTGTGGGTGTGTGCATCTGTGTGTCCCTATGTGTGCATGCAGGTGCCTGTGTGTGCACCTGTATGTGCCTTGTGTGCATGTGTGTGTATGTGTGTGTGCCTGTGTGTGCCTGTGTGGGTGTGTGCATCTGTGTGTCCCTATGTGTGCATGCAGGTGCCTGTGTGTGCACCTGTATGTGCCTTGTGTGCCTGTGTGTGTGCCTGTGTGCCTGTGTGTGGTGTGTGCATCTGTGTGTCCCTATGTGTGCATGCAGGTGCCTGTGTGTGCACCTGTATGTGCCTTGTGTGCATGTGTGTGTATGTGTGTGTGCCTGTGTATGTGCTGTGTGTTTGTGTGTCCCTGTGTGTGTTTGTGTGTGTGCATGTGTGTCCCTATGTGTGCGTGTGTGCATGTGTGTTCGTGTGCACCTGTGTGTCTCTGTGTGTGTGCATGTGTGCGCCTGTATGTGCCTTCTGTGTGTGCGTGTGTGCCTGTGTGTGTGTGTCTCCTCCCTCTCTCTAACTCCATGTTTGGTCTCCTCTCTCTGCTTCCTGAATACATTCTAAAATTTAAAAAAAAAGCAAAGTTCTGGAAAGCCCCTTGTTCCCGAAGGGACCACTGAGGTGGGGGGTGACGCTGTGTCCAGGGGACAGCGGCTGTGCCCCACTCCCTCCGTAGCCCCGGGTGCCCTCGCGCGGCCCAGCACCTGCTCTCCTGAAACCCCTCCTGGAGCAGCCGCGGGGCCGGGGCGGTGGGTGGGGGACAGGTACGCGGGGAGCCAGGCCATCACCAGACCCAAGGCCTCTCCCACTCACGGGAGCAGAGCAGAGGGGGCTGGAGCGTAACGCCGGTGCCCAACCAACCCCGGAGAGAACTCTGCAGGGGGCCTCCTGCCGCGACCCGCCCTCGCGCCCCCACCCGTCCCCTGCCAGGCACTGCCAGCTCTTTGGGGGTCTCTATGATTGATTGATCTGATTGAAAGGCAGAGTGGAGACAGATCCTCCACCTGCTGGCTCATGCCCCAGACGGCCGCAACAGCCAAGGCCGGGCCGGGCCGGGCCGAAACCGGGACGGAGCCCCATCCAACCTGCGGGCTCCTGACTCCCCACACCGGGCATGGCCGGGTCAGCCTCTGCCGGGGGTGAGCTGTGGCCACGCCAGCCAGCCAGGTCAGCCTCTGCCGGGGGTGAGCTGTGGCCACGCCGGCCAGCCGGGTCAGCCTCTGCCGGGGGTGAGCTGTGGCCACGCCGGCCAGCCGGGCTGTGCACTTGGTTCATCCCCGCTGTGGTGCTCGGCGGGGACCATGCTGCCCATCCCACCCTGGGGGGCTCAGGACAGAGGGAGGAGGGCGAGGGTTCCCGTGGTAGGAGCAGGAGCCTCTGTGTCCGGAGCCAGACCCTTCCTCCCGCTCTGGGCCCGGGGTGGGGCAGGACTCCCCAGGGAGCGGGGGGATTGGGCCGAGATGGGGTCTGTGGGGGTGTCCCCCCAGGGTGGGGGGCGGCAGGGCTCGCTGCTCGTGGCGACGCTGGGACGGGGGCTGGGTTTCCGAGCCCACCGGGGACCCCATTCCTGCTGGGCCCGCACTCCGTGTGGCCTGGGGGCTCCCGGAACCTGCAGTAGAGACTCGGAGATGGCCGGGATGGGAGTGACCGTGGGGGCCTCCTCGACCACGGGCAGCGCAGCGACACCTACAGGAACCGCAGGGTTGCACAGCGGCCAGCCGGCCTGCCCGCACCCGGGGCTCGCTGCCTCCCTGCGCACGGCACTGGTCACAGCACGGGAGGTAGAGGTTTTGGCTAAGGACCCCACCCAGGACACGGGGAAGCCTGTCCCCCGTGCCAGGGCACGGTCAGCAGTGGATGGAGCCGATCAGCCTGGCCCCCACCCCCCCGAGGTGATTGGCAGTCGTCCCATGGCGGGGGGTGGTCTCTCCAGCACCCCCACCCCAGAGCCATTCACTCCCCGAAGTCCTAGAGACCCCTCCTGCAGGGGCAGCCGGAGGATCGTCTGTGGTCCCGACCCCTGAGCCTCGCCCCCAGCCCCACCGTGACCCTGCAGGAAGCTGGAGCCCTGTCCCCGCCCTGTGCCCGAGGAGGGGGGCGCGGCTGGCCAAGTTCAGAGGCTGCCACTGAGGCTGTCGAGGGCTCAGACCACCCCCAGATGGGGGGGGGGGGGCAAAGGGTCTCCTTGCTGCTGTGACTGGAGGACAGCGCTGGGTCCTCTCCCACAGGTCCCGATGCCGGCCCGGGAGTCGCCGTCACCACGACACCGGCTCCAGCAGCCGCACGCTGAGCCACAGAGAAGACTCACAGCGATCACGGGAAGAAAGCCCACCGCACTGGGCGGAGCGGGAGGAGCATCAGCCCCTGAGCTGGCTGAGGCTGGGCGGGCTGAGGGCACCGGGGGCGGGGAGGGGCAGGTCCCCCGCGGACGGGGCCCGGCTAAGATGCCCTTGTGTGCTGGCGCTGTGGTGCCAGAATCCCACAGGGGCACCGGTTCTGTCCCGGCTGCTCCTCTTCCCATCCAGCTCTCTGCTGTGGCCTGGGAAAGCAGCGGACGATGGCCCAGGTCCTTGGGCCCTGCACCCCCGTGGGAGACCCGGAAGAAGCTGCTGGCTCCTGGCTTCGGATCAGCGCAGCTCTGACCATCACGGCCATTTGGGGAGTGAACCAGCGGACGGAAGACCTCTCTCTCTCTCTCTCTCTCTCTCTCTCTCTACCTCTGCCTTTCAAATAAAGAAACAAATCTTGGACTACCAGATGAGGATGCGACGTCTGAGCTGAGAGCCAGGGATCTGGAGGAGACAGCGGGGCCAGGTCTCAGCGAGTGGGAGCCAGCAGGGACCGGCGGGGACCGGCGAGGACCGGCGTGTGTCGGGTGCCGGGGGCAGTGGCGCGGGGTCAGCAGGGCCAGGGACGCTGGGTTAAGGAAGGTGAGCAGACCCGGGGTTTCTGTACGGCACGCCCTCCCACGCAGCCACCACGACTACGGGCCTGCGTGGCGCGGCGAGGCCAGGGGGGCTGCCTGGCAACCCCACACGGTGCGGGAGGCTCGGCTCCCGGGTGGGGGCTAAGCCACAGTGACGCCGTGCGGGTGGGGAGCTTCCCGCGACTCCGCCGGGGTGATGGCGTTTCATCCGTGGTTATGTGATGGGAACACGGACCGGAGCGCGGAGCCGCCCTGGCCCTCTGCTCCCGGGCCGGCGTCGACAGCCATGGCAACGCGGGTAATTAGCGGAGCGGCACGCGGCGCCCGGCGGCACCGGTTCCCGCGCGTTGTTGCTGGAGTAATTACCTGCGCTAACACACAAATTGGACCAAACGGTCAATTGAAGCAAAGTGAATGGCTTTTCATTCCAGTGCCTAAGTAATGCGTCTGCCGGGCTCAGCTCGCCCAGCTAACAAAGCTCTCAGCCTGACGGCCGCTCCCCTCCCCAGGCTGGGCCCCAGCCGGCCACCCCAGCCCTGCAGCCGGCCACCCCAGCCCTGCAGCCGGGCCACCCCACCTCTGCAGCGGGACCCCAGCCCTGCAGCGGACCCCCACCCCTGCAGCCGGGCCACCCCACCCCTGCAGCGGGACCCCCAGCCCCTGCAGCCGGGCCACCCCACCCCTGCAGCCAAGCCACCCCACCCCTGCAGCGGGGACCCCTACCCCTGCAGCGGGACCCCCCACCCCTGCAGCCAGGCCACCCCACCCCTGCAGCCTGGCCACCCCACCCCTGCAGTGGGGACCCCAGCCCTGCAGCCGGGCCACCCCACCCCTGCAGCGGGGACCCCTACCCCTGCAGCGGGACCCCCACCCCTGCAGCCAGGCCACCCCACCCCTGCAGCCGGGCCACCCCACCCCTGCAGTGGGACCCCAGCCCTGCAGCCGGGCCACCCCACCCCTGCAGCGGGGACCCCCACCCCTACAGTGGGGATCCCACCTCTGCAGCGGGACCCCCAGCCCTGCAGCCGGGCCACCCCACCCCTGCAGCGGGACCCCAGCCCTGCAGCCAGGCCACCCCACCCCCGCAGCGGGGACCCCACCCCTACAGTGGGGACCCCACCTCTGCAGCGGGACCCCCAGCCCTGCAGCGGGACCCCAGCCCTGCAGCCGGGCCACCCCACCCCTGAAGCCGGGCCACCCCACCCCTGCAGCGGGACCCCCAGCCCTGCAGCGGGACCCCAGCCCTGCAGAAGACCCGAGCCTGCGCAGCTGCCTCACTCACACCCTCCCCCGCCGCCTGGAGCAGGACATGGAACTTTCCAGAAAGAGGGCGGAGGGCGGAGGGCAATGGCCTCCCTCCCGGGCTGTTTTCTTGCCCCCCCTTGGGGGCGGGGGTCAAAGGTCACCTCTGTCTTTATGAACGGAGCTGTTGCTAAAATTCCATAAACTTAGGGGATCTTCAAACAGGAAGTCACCCCGGCCTCTCGGAGACCTGCACATTCCAAGTCGGGGGGGGGGGGGGGAGGCCGGCCAGGGAGGCCCACGTGGCCGGGGCGGCTCCTGCCGCCAAGTGCCCAGCATGGCACAGCGGGTTAAGCCGCCACCTGTGGCGCTGGCCTCCAACCCCCCTCCCTGGAGAGTCCCGGCTGCTCCTCTTCCAATCCAGCTCCCTGCTAACGGCCTGGGAAGGCCGTGGAAGACGGCCCAAGTCCTGGGCCTGCACCCGCGCGGGAGACCTGGCCCAGCCCCAGCCGCTGCAGCCATTGGGGGAGTGAACCAGTGAGGGAGGATCTGTGCCTCCCCCACTCTGTCTTGCAAACAACACAATAACTCTGTTTTAAAAAAGAGAGAATAAAGCCAGTCGACTCCACCTCCTTCCTGTGGCGCCCTGGACCACAGCGAGGGCGGCTGGGAGTTTGGCCTGAGGCACAGAGCCTGCTCCTCCCCCGGCACCACGGCCAGGCCCCCCCCCAGCTGGCCACCAGGTCCAGGCCACGGCCCAGGGCTGACAGGTGCCCAGAGGGTGCCAGGGACACATAAAGGAGGGCCCAGCCGGCGGGGGGCGGCTCTGAGGGTGGCGGCCGGGCAGACAGAGGCCCGGAGTGGGACAGGGGGCAGCGGACAGCAGCAAGGGCTGGGACACGGATCGTGCGCCCCCTGCAGCATGAAGCCCCCAGCCCAGCCCGCTGTCCAGGGCCTGGGCCAGCGTCCAGCACTGGGGAAAGCCAGGCTTGAGATAATGCCCGTGGTCCCCCGGGTGGGCGGGAGGCAGAGGCAGCTGCAGGGAGCGAGCCGAGGGGCCCGGCCGAAGCCCCTGTGGGAGCTCCTTCCTGCCTGCCCCCTGGGCTCCAGCACGAGAGCAGCAGGGGCGGAGACCCACGGCCGGAGGGGCCCTTGGCAGGCCCGAAGCGGGGGAGGGGCACCAGGGCCTGCAGGCTCTGGACCCCCAGCACTCCCAGTGCGCACCTGGACCCCGGGGCTCCGTGGGGCCAGGACCCAGGCAGCACCCGGGTGTCATGGGGTGGGGGCAGGGACGGCTGAGGCCACGGCCTCCACACAGCCCCCTCCCCGCTCCTGCTGCACCTCCTGCTCCAGACCCGACTGTGGGGCCGGGGGCAGGGCGGGCAGGGTGAAGGGGACCCCAAACCTCTCCAGTCCCCGTGAGCAAAGAGCTCTCTGGAAGCCAGGCGGAAGGGGCCGAAGGAAGACACCGATTTTGTCTGAATCGGAGGGAGACCCCAAAGTAACCCCAAAGTAACGCCCGTGCTGCAGACCCGAAGCCAGTCACTGCTGGATTCCCTTCCTAATTCAAGATGCTTATTGATATGAAAGGTAGAGTCACAGAGAGGCCGAGAGAGAGAGAGAGAGAGAGAGAGAGAGAGAGAGAGAGAGAGGTCTCCATCCGCTGGGTCACTCCCCCAATTGGCCGCAATGGCCAGAGCTGCGCTGATCCGAAGCCAGGAGCCAGGAGCTTCCTCCACGTCTCTCACCTGGGTGCAGGGGCCCAAGCACTTGGTCATCTTCCGCTGCTTTCCCCAGGCCACAGCAGAGAGCTGGATCGAAAGAGGAGCAGCCGGGACTCGAACCGGAGCCCATAAGGGATGCCGGCACTGCAGGTGGGGGCTTTACCTGATGCGCCACCGTGCCGGCCCCTCCCCTGCTCTTGATTACTGCCCACACTGGCTGCCTGGCCTTGGCAAACAGGAAGTGAGACCAGCTGGGACCCAGGGACTCCACGTCCAGTGTTCTGGCTGAGACACCACACTGCCCCCCCACTCCAGCCCCAACACAGCGAGGCAAAGCCGAGAGCCCGAGTGGGTCTGGATCGGGGCCCTCCCGCCTGCATGGGGCTGGGGCCCCAGCCTTGGGGGCCTCCCACCCTGCTCAAGGGGCAGGACGTCTCACCTTGTGCTTCTGTGCCCCTGAGCCAAGCAGCGGCGGCCACCATCACAGAGCCCCGCCCGATGCCCAGGCCGGGGGTCAGCGCTTCTGCTCTGTCTCCCGGAAGGTGCCGGGGCCAAGTCTGCCTTTGCCATGAGCCCCTGCTGGCCACAGGGACCCCTCCCCAGGGCCCGGCTCCAGGGGGCCTCTGCCCCACCCTGGCTGCTTCTCGCCACGTCTCACACGGCTCCCCACCTCCTCCAAGATGAGGGAGGCGCCAGTGGCGTGGGGGCCCTTGCAGAATTAGCCGCACCTAAGGACTTAAGCCTCACGCCCACGCTGCCTCCAGAAATCCCCCACCCCGGCCCTGCCCAGCCCCTGGGGTTACGCCCCCCACATGCTCTCCCCGGCCGTTTCAAGGCGCTGGCTCCTGTGTTCACTGCAGGGTGGGGGGCGCAGGCCACGCGCCATCTGAGAAATGGACACTGTGTCCATCCGCCTTGCAGGACGCAGGATTCCGTCCGTGATCTGTGGGTCCCGCGCGGCTGGGGTGCCTGGGAGCTTTGCAGAGCGGCCCTTCCCACCCCCTACCCCCCACATCTGTGCCCCGCCTGAGGTGGGTTGGCGCCCCTGGGCTCTGGAGCCCCCACAATGTCCTCCTAACAGCCTCGAGCCCCGCTGGGGGTCCGGGTCCTCCTGCCTAGGGAGCCCGGGGAGAGCCCACCTGTGCCTCCTCCCGCTGCCCACCCGGGTGCTCCTAGGCCCAGGGAGGCCGGTGCCGCCCCACAGCTGGCCTGGGAGTCGCCCAGGAGGACCAGAGCCCGCTGGCGTCCCTGGGCTTCCGCCAGTGTCTCGGCCATGGGCAAGTCTGGGCGGGGCCGGGGAGCTGCCGTCTGCTGGCGCTCCTGGTGGAGATGGGCCGGGCCCACAGGTGCAGAGCCGGCCGCACCACACACACGCGGCAGCAGCCCTGCGGGCCCCGCTCTGCAGGCCGACCTCAGAGCACGGGCTGCTGCCCTGGCAGCCCCGGGGGAGCCGGAGGCAGCAGCGGGCGACAGGCAGCCGAATCCCAGGGCTGGGCGAGGACACCCGTGGGAGGCCCGGGCAGCCGCTGGCCAGGCGGGGGAGGGGCAGGCCAAGTGCTGGTGTCGCACAGAGCAGCACGTGGGGTCACTTCAGCCCCTGGTCAGCCCCAGGGGGACCCCAGCACAGGACGGTCCCAGACGGGAAGCGGCCAGGTCTGAGCTCCGGCAGCTGAGATGCAGGCACCCTGCACACGCGTGAGCACACGCGAACCCATTCTGTGCACACGTGTGCCACACTCACACAGGTGCACACACAGGAGGGCGGGACAGCAAACATTTCTCTCCAGTTTTCTTTTCTTTCTTTCTTTTTTTTTTTTTTGACAGGCAGAGTGGATAGTGAAGAGAGAGACAGAGAGAAAGGTCTTTCTTTTTGCCGTTGGTTCACCCTCCAATGGCTGCTGCGGCCGGCGCACCGCGCTGATCCGATGGCAGGAGCCAGGTGCTTCTCCTGGTCTCCCATGGGGTGCAGGGCCCAAGCACTTGGGCCATCCTCCACTGCCTTCCCGGGCCACAACA
>NW_026909357.1:0-68409 GCF_033115175.1 Lepus europaeus | reverse complement strand
GACCCTGGTTCCTCCTGGCTGGCTGCAGCCACAGGGAACGGGGGTTCTGAGTTGGCAGCCCCCATTCCGAAGCATCCACGGGCAGTTCCCCGAAGGGCTGACACCGGCTGCGCCTCAGCAGCCAGACAACCTCCCTCCCTCTGGTCGGGCACTGCAAGCCACACAGCCACTTGTGTCCCCTGTGTCCCTGGAGGCCGCAGCGCGTTTTGGGTTTTGGCGCGGACGGGCCCCTCTCGGCTTCCGTAGTCCATTTGCCCCCGGAGCCTGCCAGACCCCTGGCCCCAGGGGCGCGCCCTGCTGAGTTCCTGAGCGCCTCCTGAGTTCCTGCCACCACCCTTGGGCCGGGATGAGGTGCCACCTTGTGCGTAGAAGCCCTGCACACAGGCAAGAAGCCCCCCAGGACCGCGGGCTGCGCCCGACCCTGGAGCCCCCTGGCTGGCTGCAGCCACAGGGAACGGGGGTTCTGAGTTGGCAGCCCCCATTCCCGAAGCATCCACGGGCAGTTCCCCGAAGGGCTGACACCGGCTGCGCCTCAGCAACCAGACAACCTCCCTCCCTCTGGTCGGGCACTGCAAGCCACACAGCCACTTGTGTCCCCTGTGTCCCTGGAGGCCGCAGCGCGTTTTGGGTTTTGGCGCGGACGGGCCCCTCTCGGCTTCCGTAGTCCATTTGCCCCGGAGCCTGCCAGACCCCTGGCTCCAGGGGCGGGCCCTGCTGAGTCCCCGAGCGCCTCCTGGGTTCCTGCCACCACCCTTGGGCCGGGATGAGGTGCCACCTTGTGCGTAGAAGCCCTGCACACAGGCAAGAAGCCCCCAGGCCCGCGGGCGCGCCCGACCCTGGAGCCCCCCTGGCTGGCTGCAGCCACAGGGAACGGGGGTTCTGAGTTGGCAGCCCCCATCGAACCGAAGCATCCACGGGCAGTTCCCCGAAGGGCTGACACCGGCTGCGCCTCAGCAGCCAGACAACCTCCCTCCCTCTGGTCGGGCACTGCAAGCCACACAGCCACTTGTGTCCCCTGTGTCCCTGGAGGCCGCAGCGCGTTTTGGGTTTTGGCGCGGACGGGCCCCTCTCGGCTTCCGTAGTCCATTTGCCCCGGAGCCTGCCAGACCCCTGGCTCCAGGGGCGGGCCCTGCTGAGTCCCCGAGCGCCTCCTGGGTTCCTGCCACCACCCTTGGGCTGGGATGAGGTGCCACCTTGTGCGTAGAAGCCCTGCACACAGGCAAGAAGCCCCCCAGGCCCGCGGGCGCGCCCGACCCTGGAGCCCCCTGGCTGGCTGCAGCCACAGGGAACGGGGGTTCTGAGTTGGCAGCCCCCATTCCCGAAGCATCCACGGGCAGTTCCCCGAAGGGCTGACACCGGCTGCGCCTCAGCAGCCAGACAACCTCCCTCCTCTGGTCGGGCACTGCAAGCCACACAGCCACTTGTGTCCCCTGTGTCCCTGGAGGCCGCAGCGCGTTTTGGGTTTTGGCGCGGACGGGCCCCTCTCGGCTTCCGTAGTCCATTTGCCCCGGAGCCTGCCAGACCCCTGGCCCCAGGGGCGGGCCCTGCTGAGTCCCCGAGCGCCTCCTGGGTTCCTGCCACCACCCTTGGCCGGGATGAGGTGCCACCTTGTGCGTAGAAGCCCTGCACACAGGCAAGAAGCCCCCCAGGCCCGCGGGCGTGCCCGAACCTGGAGCCCCCTGGCTGGCTGCAGCCACAGGGAACGGGGGTTCTGAGTTGGCAGCCCCCATTCCCGAAGCATCCACGGGCAGTTCCCCGAAGGGCTGACACCGGCTGCGCCTCAGCAGCCAGACAACCTCCCTCCCTCTGGTCGGGCACTGCAAGCCACACAGCCACTTGTGTCCCCTGTGTCCTGGAGGCCGCAGCGCGTTTTGGGTTTTGGCGCGGACGGGCCCCTCTCGGCTTCCGTAGTCCATTTGCCCCCGGAGCCTGCCAGACCCCTGGCCCCAGGGGCGGGCCCTGCTGAGTTCCCGAGCGCCTCATGGGTTCCTGCCACCACCCTTGGGCCGGGATGAGGTGCCACCTTGTGCGTAGAAGCCCTGCACACAGGCAAGAAGCCCCCCAGGCCCGCGGGCGCGCCCGACCCTGGAGCCCCCTGGCTGGCTGCAGCCACAGGGAACGGGGGTTCTGAGTTGGCAGCCCCCATTCCCGAAGCATCCACGGGCAGTTCCCCGAAGGGCTGACACCGGCTGCGCCTCAAGCAGCCAGACAACCTCCTCCTCTGGTCGGGCACTGCAAGCCACACAGCCACTTGTGTCCCCTGTGTCCCTGGAGGCCGCAGCGCGTTTTGGGTTTTGGCGCGGACGGGCCCCTCTCGGCTTCCGTAGTCCATTTGCCCCGGAGCCTGCCAGACCCTGGCTCCAGGGGCGGGCCCTGCTGAGTCCCCGAGCGCCTCCTGGGTTCCTGCCACCACCCTTGGGCTGGGATGAGGTGCCACCTTGTGCGTAGAAGCCCTGCACACAGGCAAGAAGCCCCCCAGGCCCGCGGGCGCGCCCGACCCTGGAGCCCCCTGGCTGGCTGCAGCCACAGGGAACGGGGGTTCTGAGTTGGCAGCCCCCATTCCCGAAGCATCCACGGGCAGTTCCCCGAAGGGCTGACACCGGCTGCGCCTCAGCAGCCAGACAACCTCCCTCCCTCTGGTCGGGCACTGCAAGCCACACAGCCACTTGTGTCCCCTGTGTCCCTGGAGGCCGCAGCGCGTTTTGGGTTTTTGGCGCGGACGGGCCCCTCTCGGCTTCCGTAGTCCATTTGCCCCGGAGGCTGCCAGACCCCTGGCCCCAGGGGCGGGCCCTGCTGAGTCCCCGAGCGCCTCCTAGGTTCCTGCCACCACCCTTGGGCCGGGATGAGGTGCCACCTTGTGCGTAGAAGCCCTGCACACAGGCAAGAAGCCCCCCAGGCCCGCGGGCGTGCCCGAACCTGGAGCCCCCTGGCTGGCTGTAGCCACAGGGAACGGGGGTTCTGAGTTGGCAGCCCCCATTCCCGAAGCATCCACGGGCAGTTCCCCGAAGGGCTGACACCGGCTGCGCCTCAGCAGCCAGACAACCTCCCTCCCTCTGGTCGGGCACTGCAAGCCACACAGCCACTTGTGTCCCCTGTGTCCCTGGAGGCCGCAGCGCGTTTTGGGTTTTGGCGCGGACGGGCCCCTCTCGGCTTCCGTAGTCCATTTGCCCCCGGAGCCTGCCAGACCCCTGGCCCCAGGGGCGGGCCCTGCTGAGTTCCCGAGCGCCTCCTGGGTTCCTGCCACCACCCTTGGGCCGGGATGAGGTGCCACCTTGTGCGTAGAAGCCCTGCACACAGGCAAGAAGCCCCCCAGGCCCGCGGGCGCGCCCGACCCTGGAGCCCCCTGGCTGGCTGCAGCCACAGGGAACGGGGGTTCTGAGTTGGCAGCCCCCATTCCGAAGCATCCACGGGCAGTTCCCCGAAGGGCTGACACCGGCTGCGCCTCAGCAGCCAGACAACCTCCCTCCCTCTGGTCGGGCACTGCAAGCCACACAGCCACTTGTGTCCCCTGTGTCCCTGGAGGCCGCAGCGCGTTTTGGGTTTTGGCGCGGACGGGCCCCTCTCGGCTTCCGTAGTCCATTTGCCCCGGAGCCTGCCAGACCCCTGGCCCCAGGGGCGGGCCCTGCTGAGTCCCCGAGCGCCTCTGGGTTCCTGCCACCACCCTTGGGCCGGGATGAGGTGCCACCTTGTGCGTAGAAGCCCTGCACACAGGCAAGAAGCCCCCAGGCCCGCGGGCGCGCCCGACCCTGGTTCCTCCTGGCTGGCTGCAGCCACAGGGAACGGGGGTTCTGAGTTGGCAGCCCCCATTCCCGAAGCATGCACGGGCAGTTCCCCGAAGGGCTGACACCGGCTGCGCCTCAGCAGCCAGACAACCTCCCTCCCTCTGGTCGGGCACTGCAAGCCACACAGCCACTTGTGTCCCCTGTGTCCCTGGAGGCCGCAGCGCGTTTTGGGTTTTGGCGCGGACGGGCCCCTCTCGGCTTCCGTAGTCCATTTGCCCCCGGAGCCTGCCAGACCCCTGGCCCCAGGGGCGCGCCCCTGCTGAGTTCCTGAGCGCCTCCTGAGTTCCTGCCACCACCCTTGGGCCGGGATGAGGTGCCACCTTGTGCGTAGAAGCCCTGCACACAGGCAAGAAGCCCCCCAGGACCGCGGGCGCGCCCGACCCTGGAGCCCCCTGGCTGGCTGCAGCCACAGGGAACGGGGGTTCTGAGTTGGCAGCCCCCATTCCCGAAGCATCCACGGGCAGTTCCCCGAAGGGCTGACACCGGCTGCGCCTCAGCAACCAGACAACCTCCCTCCCTCTGGTCGGGCACTGCAAGCCACACAGCCACTTGTGTCCCCTGTGTCCCTGGAGGCCGCAGCGCGTTTTGGGTTTTGGCGCGGACGGGCCCCTCTCGGCTTCCGTAGTCCATTTGCCCCGGAGCCTGCCAGACCCCTGGCTCCAGGGGCGGGCCCTGCTGAGTCCCCGAGCGCCTCCTGGGTTCCTGCCACCACCCTTGGGCTGGGATGAGGTGCCACCTTGTGCGTAGAAGCCCTGCACACAGGCAAGAAGCCCCCAGGCCCGCGGGCGCGCCCGACCCTGGAGCCCCCTGGCTGGCTGCAGCCACAGGGAACGGGGGTTCTGAGTTGGCAGCCCCCATTCCCGAAGCATCCACGGGCAGTTCCCCGAAGGGCTGACACCGGCTGCGCCTCAGCAGCCAGACAACCTCCCTCCCTCTGGTCGGGCACTGCAAGCCACACAGCCACTTGTGTCCCCTGTGTCCCTGGAGGCCGCAGCGCGTTTTGGGTTTGGCGCGGACGGGCCCCTCTCGGCTTCCGTAGTCCATTTGCCCCGGAGCCTGCCAGACCCCTGGCCCCAGGGGCGGGCCCTGCTGAGTCCCCGAGCGCCTCCTGGGTTCCTGCCACCACCCTTGGGCCGGGATGAGGTGCCACCTTGTGCGTAGAAGCCCTGCACACAGGCAAGAAGCCCCCCAGGCCCGCGGGCGTGCCCGAACCTGGAGCCCCCTGGCTGGCTGCAGCCACAGGGAACGGGGGTTCTGAGTTGGCAGCCCCCATTCCCGAAGCATCCACGGGCAGTTCCCCGAAGGGCTGACACCGGCTGCGCCTCAGCAGCCAGACAACCTCCCTCCCTCTGGTCGGGCACTGCAAGCCACACAGCCACTTGTGTCCCCTGTGTCCCTGGAGGCCGCAGCGCGTTTTGGGTTTTGGCGCGGACGGGCCCCTCTCGGCTTCCGTAGTCCATTTGCCCCCGGAGCCTGCCAGACCCCTGGCCCCAGGGGCGGGCCCTGCTGAGTTCCCGAGCGCCTCATGGGTTCCTGCCACCACCCTTGGGCCGGGATGAGGTGCCACCTTGTGCGTAGAAGCCCTGCACACAGGCAAGAAGCCCCCCAGGCCCGCGGGCGCGCCCGACCCTGGAGCCCCCTGGCTGGCTGCAGCCACAGGGAACGGGGGTTCTGAGTTGGCAGCCCCCATTCCCGAAGCATCCACGGGCAGTTCCCCGAAGGGCTGACACCGGCTGCGCCTCAGCAGCCAGACAACCTCCCTCCTCTGGTCGGGCACTGCAAGCCACACAGCCACTTGTGTCCCCTGTGTCCCTGGAGGCCGCAGCGCGTTTTGGGTTTTGGCGCGGACGGGCCCGTCTCGGCTTCCGTAGTCCATTTGCCCCGGAGCCTGCCAGACCCTGGCCCCAGGGGCGGGCCCTGCTGAGTCCCCGAGCGCCTCCTGGGTTCCTGCCACCACCCTTGGGCCGGGATGAGGTGCCACCTTGTGCGTAGAAGCCCTGCACACAGGCAAGAAGCCCCCCAGGCCCGCGGGCGCGCCCGACCCTGGTTCCTCCTGGCTGGCTGCAGCCACAGGGAACGGGGGTTCTGAGTTGGCAGCCCCCATTCCCGAAGCATCCACGGGCAGTTCCCCGAAGGGCTGACACCGGCTGCGCCTCAGCAGCCAGACAACCTCCCTCCCTCTGGTCGGGCACTGCAAGCCACACAGCCACTTGTGTCCCCTGTGTCCTGGAGGCCGCAGCGCGTTTTGGGTTTTGGCGCGGACGGGCCCCTCTCGGCTTCCGTAGTCCATTTGTCCCCGGAGCCTGCCAGACCCCTGTCACCAGGGGCGGGCCCTGCTGAGTCCCCGAGCGCCTCCTGGTTCCTGCCACCACCCTTTGGCCGGGATGAGGTGCCACCTTGTGCGTAGAAGCCCTGCACACAGGCAAGAAGCCCCCAGGCCCGCGGGCGCGCCCGACCCTGGAGCCCCCTGGCTGGCTGCAGCCACAGGGAACGGGGGTTCTGAGTTGCAGCCCCCATTCCCGAAGCATCCACGGGCAGTTCCCCGAAGGGCTGACACCGGCTGCGCCTCAGCAGCCAGACAACCTCCCTCCCTCTGGTCGGGCACTGCAAGCCACACAGCCACTTGTGTCCCCTGTGTCCCTGGAGGCCGCAGCGCGTTTTGGGTTTTGGCGCGGACGGGCCCCTCTCGGCTTCCGTAGTCCATTTGCCCCGGAGCCTGCCAGACCCCTGGCCCCAGGGGCGGGCCCTGCTGAGTCCCCGAGCGCCTCCTGGGTTCCTGCCACCACCCTTGGGCCGGGATGAGGTGCCACCTTGTGCGTAGAAGCCCTGCACACAGGCAAGAAGCCCCCAGGCCCGCGGGCGTGCCCGAACCTGGAGCCCCCTGGCTGGCTGCAGCCACAGGGAACGGGGGTTCTGAGTTGGCAGCCCCCATTCCCGAAGCATCCACGGGCAGTTCCCCGAAGGGCTGACACGGCTGCGCCTCAGCAGCCAGACAACCTCCCTCCCTCTGGTCGGGCACTGCAAGCCACACAGCCACTTGTGTCCCCTGTGTCCCTGGAGGCCGCAGCGCGTTTTGGGTTTTGGCGCGGACGGGCCCCTCTCGGCTTCCGTAGTCCATTTGCCCCCGGAGCCTGCCAGACCCCTGGCCCCAGGGGCGGGCCCTGCTGAGTTCCCGAGCGCCTCATGGGTTCCTGCCACCACCCTTGGGCCGGGATGAGGTGCCACCTTGTGCGTAGAAGCCCTGCACACAGGCAAGAAGCCCCCCAGGCCCGCGGGCGCGCCCGACCCTGGAGCCCCCTGGCTGGCTGCAGCCACAGGGAACGGGGGTTCTGAGTTGGCAGCCCCCATTCCCGAAGCATCCACGGGCAGTTCCCCGAAGGGCTGACACCGGCTGCGCCTCAGCAGCCAGACAACCTCCCTCCCTCTGGTCGGGCACTGCAAGCCACACAGCCACTTGTGTCCCCTGTGTCCCTGGAGGCCGCAGCGCGTTTTGGGTTTTGGCGCGGACGGGCCCGTCTCGGCTTCCGTAGTCCATTTGCCCCGGAGCCTGCCAGACCCCTGGCCCCAGGGGCGGGCCCTGCTGAGTCCCCGAGCGCCTCCTGGGTTCCTGCCACCACCCTTGGGCCGGGATGAGGTGCCACCTTGTGCGTAGAAGCCCTGCACACAGGCAAGAAGCCCCCCAGGCCCGCGGGCGCGCCCGACCCTGGTTCCTCCTGGCTGGCTGCAGCCACAGGGAACGGGGGTTCTGAGTTGGCAGCCCCATTCCCGAAGCATCCACGGGCAGTTCCCCGAAGGGCTGACACCGGCTGCGCCTCAGCAGCCAGACAACCTCCCTCCCTCTGGTCGGGCACTGCAGCCACACAGCCACTTGTGTCCCCTGTGTCCCTGGAGGCCGCAGCGCGTTTTGGGTTTTGGCGCGGACGGGCCCCTCTCGGCTTCCGTAGTCCATTTGTCCCCGGAGCCTGCCAGACCCCTGTCACCAGGGGCGGGCCCTGCTGAGTCCCCGAGCGCCTCCTGGGTTCCTGCACCACCCTTTGGCCGGGATGAGGTGCCACCTTGTGCGTAGAAGCCCTGCACACAGGCAAGAAGCCCCCCAGGCCCGCGGGCGCGCCCGACCCTGGAGCCCCTGGCTGGCTGTAGCCACAGGGAACGGGGGTTCTGAGTTGGCAGCCCCCATTCCCGAAGCATCCACGGGCAGTTCCCGAAGGGCTGACACCGGCTGCGCCTCAGCAGCCAGACAACCTCCCTCCCTCTGGTCGGGCACTGCAAGCCACACAGCCACTTCTGTCCCCTGTGTCCCTGGAGGCCGCAGCGCGTTTTGGTTTTGGCGCGGACGGGCCCCTCTCGGCTTCCGTAGTCCATTTGCCCCGGAGCCTGCAGATCCCTGGCCCCAGGGGCGGGCCCTGCTGAGTCCCCGAGCGCCTCCTGGGTTCCTGCCACCACCCTTGGGCCGGGATGAGGTGCCACCTTGTGCGTAGAAGCCCTGCACACAGGCAAGAAGCTCCCCAGGCCCGCGGGCGCGCCCGACCCTGGAGCCCCCTGGCTGGCTGCAGCCACAGGGAACGGGGGTTCTGAGTTGGCAGCCCCCATTCCCGAAGCATCCACGGGCAGTTCCCCGAAGGGCTGACACCGGCTGTGCCTCAGCAGCCAGACAACCTCCCTCCATCTGGTCGGGCACTGCAAGCCACACAGCCACTTGTGTCCCCTGTGTCCCTGGAGGCCGCAGCGCGTTTTGGGTTTTGGCGCGGACGGGCCCCTCTCGGCTTCCGTAGTCCATTTGCCCCGGAGCCTGCCAGACCCCTGGCCCAGGGGCGGGCCCTGCTGAGTCCCCGAGCGCCTCCTGGGTTCCTGCCACCACCCTTGGGCCGGGATGAGGTGCCACCTTGTGCGTAGAAGCCCTGCACACAGGCAAGAAGCCCCCAGGCCCGCGGGCGCGCCCGACCTGGTTCCTCCTGGCTGGCTGCAGCCACAGGGAACGGGGGTTCTGAGTTGGCAGCCCCCATTCCCGAAGCATCCACGGGCAGTTCCCCGAAGGGCTGACACCGGCTGCGCCTCAGCAGCCAGACAACCTCCCTCCCTCTGGTCGGGCACTGCAAGCCACACAGCCACTTGTGTCCCCTGTGTCCCTGGAGGCCGCAGCGCGTTTTGGGTTTTGGCGCGGACGGGCCCCCTCTCGGCTTCCGTAGTCCATTTGCCCCCGGAGCCTGCCAGACCCCTGGCCCCAGGGGCGGGCCCTGCTGAGTTCCCGAGCGCCTCCTGGGTTCCTGCCACCACCCTTGGGCCGGGATGAGGTGCCACCTTGTGCGTAGAAGCCCTGCACACAGGCAAGAAGCCCCCCAGGCCCGCGGGCGCGCCCGACCCTGGAGCCCCCTGGCTGGCTGCAGCCACAGGGAACGGGGGTTCTGAGTTGGCATCCCCATTCCCGAAGCATCCACGGGCAGTTCCCCGAAGGGCTGACACCGGCTGCGCCTCAGCAACCAGACAACCTCCCTCCCTCTGGTCGGGCACTGCAAGCCACACAGCCACTTGTGTCCCCTGTGTCCCTGGAGGCCGCAGCGCGTTTTGGGTTTTAGCGCGGACGGGCCCCTCTCGGCTTCCGTAGTCCATTTGCCCCCGGAGCCTGCCAGACCCCTGGCCCCAGGGGCGGGCCCTGCTGAGTTCCCGAGCGCCTCCTGGGTTCCTGCCACCACCCTTGGGCCGGATGAGGTGCACCTTGTGCGTAGAAGCCCTGCACACAGGCAAGAAGCCCCCCAGGCCTGCGGGCGCGCCCGACCCTGGAGCCCCCTGGCTGGCTGCAGCCACAGGGAACGGGGGTTCTGAGTTGGCAGCCCCCATTCCCGAAGCATCCACGGCAGTTCCCCGAAGGGCTGACACCGGCTGCGCCTCAGCAGCCAGACAACCTCCCTCCCTCTGGTCGGGCACTGCAAGCCACACAGCCACTTGTGTCCCCTGTGTCCCTGGAGGCCGCAGCGCGTTTTGGGTTTTGGCGCGGACGGGCCCCTCTCGGCTTCCGTAGTCCATTTGCCCCAGAGCCTGCCAGACCCCTGGCCCAGGGCGGGCCCTGCTGAGTCCCCGAGCGCCTCCTGGGTTCCTGCCACCACCCTTGGGCCGGATGAGGTGCCACCTTGTGCGTAGAAGCCCTGCACACAGGCAAGAAGCCCCCCAGGCCCGCGGGCGCGCCCTACCCTGGAGCCCCCTGGCTGGCTGTAGCCACAGGGAACAGGGGTTCTGAGTTGGCAGCCCCCATTCCGAAGCATCCACGGGCAGTTCCCGAAGGGCTGACACCGGCTGCGCCTCAGCAGCCAGACAACCTCCCTCCCTCTGGTCGGGCACTACAAGCCACACAGCCACTTGTGTCCCCTGTGTCCCTGGAGGCCGCAGCGCGTTTTGGGTTTTGGCGCGGACGGGCCCCTCTCGGCTTCCGTAGTCCATTTGCCCCCGGAGCCTGCCAGACCCCTGGCCCCAGGGGCGGGCCCTGCTGAGTTCCTGAGCGCCTCCTGGGTTACTGCCACCACCCTTGGGCCGGGATGAGGTGCCACCTTGTGCGTAGAAGCCCTACACACAGGCAAGAAGACCCCAAGGCCCGCGGGCGCGCCCGACCCTGGAGCCCCTGGCTGGCTGCAGCCACAGGGAACGGGGGTTCTGAGTTGGCAGCCCCCATTCCCGAAGCATCCACGGGCAGTTCCCCGAAGGGCTGACACCGGCTGCGCCTCAGCAGCCAGACAACCTCCCTCCCTCTGGTCGGGCACTGCAAGCCACACAGCCACTTGTGTCCCCTGTGTCCCTGGAGGCCGCAGCGCGTTTTGGGTTTTGGCGCGGACGGGCCCCTCTCGGCTTCCGTAGTCCATTTGTCCCCGGAGCCTGCCAGACCCCTGTCACCAGGGGCGGGCCCTGCTGAGTCCCCGAGCGCCTCCTGGGTTCCTGCCACCACCTAGGCCGGGATGAGGTGCCACCTTGTGCGTAGAAGCCCTGCACACAGGCAAGAAGCCCCCCAGGCCCGCGGGCGCGCCCGACCCTGGAGCCCCTGGCTGGCTGTAGCCACAGGGAACGGGGGTTCTGAGTTGGCAGCCCCCATTCCCGAAGCATCCACGGGCAGTTCCCCGAAGGGCTGACACCGGCTGCGCCTCAGCAGCCAGACAACCTCCCTCCCTCTGGTCGGGCACTGCAAGCCACACAGCCACTTGTGTCCCCTGTGTCCCTGGAGGCCGCAGCGCGTTTTGGGTTTTGGCGCGGACGGGCCCCTCTCGGCTTCCGTAGTCCATTGCCCCGGAGCCTGCCAGACCCCTGGCCCCAGGGGCGGGCGCTGCTGAGTCCCCGAGCGCCTCCTGGGTTCCTGCCACCACCCTTGGGCCGGGATGAGGTGCCACCTTGTGCGTAGAAGCCCTGCACACAGGCAAGAAGCTCCCCAGGCCCACGGGCGCGCCCGACCCTGGAGCCCCCTGGCTGGCTGCAGCCAAAGGGAACGGGGGTTCTGAGTTGGCAGCCCCTATTCCCGAAGCATCCACGGGCAATTCCCCGAAGGGCTGACACCGGCTGCGCCTCAGCAGCCAGACAACCTCCCTCCCTCTGGTCGGGCACTGCAAGCCACACAGCCACTTGTGTCCCCTGTGTCCCTGGAGGCCGCAGCGCGTTTTGGTTTTGGCGCGGACGGGCCCCTCTCGGCTTCCGTAGTCCATTTGCCGGGAGCCTGCCAGACCCCTGGCCCCAGGGGCGGGCCCTGCTGAGTCCCCGAGCGCCTCCTGGGTTCCTGCACCACCCTTGGGCCGGGATGAGGTGCCACCTTGTGCGTAGAAGCCCTGCACACAGGCAAGAAGCCCCCCAGGCCCGCGGGCGCGCCCGACCCTGGAGCCCCCTGGCTGGCTGCAGCCACAGGGAACGGGGGTTCTGAGTTGGCAGCCCCCATTCCCGAAGCATCCACGGGCAGTTCCCCGAAGGGCTGACACCGGCTGCGCCTCAGCAGCCAGACAACCTCCCTCCCTCTGGTCGGGCACTGCAAGCCACACAGCCACTTGTGTCCCCTGTGTCCCTGGAGGCCGCAGCGCGTTTTGGGTTTTGGCGCGGACGGGCCCCTCTCGGCTTCCGTAGTCCATTTGCCCCGGAGCCTGCCAGACCCCTGGCCCCAGGGGCGGGCCCTGCTGAGTCCCCAAGCGCCTCCTGGGTTCCTGCCACCACCCTTGGGCCGGGATGAGGTGCCACCTTGTGCGTAGAAGCCCTGCACACAGGCAAGAAGCCCCCCAGGCCCGCGGGCGCGCCCGACCCTGGAGCCCCCTGGCTGGCTGCAGCCACAGGGAACGGGGGTTCTGAGTTGGCAGCCCCCATTCCCGAAGCATCCACGGGCAGTTCCCCGAAGGGCTGACATCGCTGCGCCTCAGCAGCCAGACAACCTCCCTCCCTCTGGTCGGGCACTGCAAGCCACACAGCCACTTGTGTCCCTGTGTCCCTGGAGGCCGCAGCGCGTTTTGGGTTTTGGCACGGACGGGCCCCTCTCGGCTTCCGTAGTCCATTTGCCGCGGAGCCTGCCAGACCCCTGGCCCCAGGGGCGGGCCCTGCTGAGTCCCCGAGCGCCTCCTGGGTTCCTGCCACCACCCTTGGGCCGGGATGAGGTGCCACCTTGTGCGTAGAAGCCCTGCACACAGGCAAGAAGCCCCCCAGGCCCGCGGGCGCGCCCGACCCTGGAGGCCCCCTGGCTGGCTGCAGCCACAGGGAATGGGGGTTCTGAGTTGGCAGCCCCCATTCCCGAAGCATCCACGGGCAGTTCCCCGAAGGGCTGACACCGGCTGCGCCTCAGCAGCCAGACAACCTCCCTCCCTCTGGTCGGGCACTTGCAAGCCACACAGCCACTTGTGTCCCCTGTGTCCCTGGAGGCCGCAGCGCGTTTTGGGTTTTGGCGCGGACGGGCCCCTCTCGGCTTCCGTAGTCCATTTGCCCCGGAGCCTGCCAGACCCCTGGCCCCAGGGGCGGGCCCTGCTGAGTCCCGAGCGCCTCCTGGGTTCCTGCCACCACCCTTGGGCCGGGATGAGGTGCCACCTTGTGCGTAGAAGCCCTGCACACAGGCAAGAAGCCCCCCAGGCCCGCGGGCGCGCCCGACCCTGGTTCCTCCTGGCTGGCTGCAGCCACAGGGAACGGGGGTTCTGAGTTGGCAGCCCCCATTCCCGAAGCATCCACGGGCAGTTCCCCGAAGGGCTGACACCGGCTGCGCCTCAGCAGCCAGACAACCTCCCTCCCTCTGGTCGGGCACTGCAAGCCACACAGCCACTTGTGTCCCCTGTGTCCCTGGAGGCCGCAGCGCGTTTTGGGTTTTGGCGCGGACGGGCCCCTCTCGGCTTCCGTAGTCCATTTGCCCCGGAGCCTGCCAGACCCCTGGCCCCAGGGGCGGGCCCTGCTGAGTCCCCAAGCGCCTCCTGGGTTCCTGCCACCACCCTTGGGCCGGGATGAGGTGCCACCTTGTGCGTAGAAGCCCTGCACACAGGCAAGAAGCCCCCCAGGCCCGCGGGCGCGCCCGACCCTGGAGCCCCCTGGCTGGCTGCAGCCACAGGGAACGGGGGTTCTGAGTTGGCAGCCCCCATTCCCGAAGCATCCACGGGCAGTTCCCCGAAGGGCTGACACCGGCTGCGCCTCAGCAGCCAGACAACCTCCCTCCCTCTGGTCGGGCACTGCAAGCCACACAGCCACTTGTGTCCCCTGTGTCCCTGGAGGCCGCAGCGCGTTTTGGGTTTTGGCGCGGACGGGCCCCTCTCGGCTTCCGTAGTCCATTTGCCCCGGAGCCTGCCAGACCCCTGGCCCCAGGGGCGGGCCCTGCTGAGTTCCCGAGCGCCTCCTGGGTTCCTGCCACCACCCTTGGGCCGGGATGAGGTGCCACCTTGTGCGTAGAAGCCCTGCACACAGGCAAGAAGCCCCCCAGGCCCGCGGGCGCGCCCGACCCTGGAGCCCCCTGGCTGGCTGCAGCCACAGGGAACGGGGGTTCTGAGTTGGCAGCCCCATTCCCGAAGCATCCACGGGCAGTTCCCCGAAGGCTGACACCGGCTGCGCCTCAGCAACCAGACAACCTCCCTCCTCTGGTCGGGCACTGCAAGCCACACAGCCACTTGTGTCCCCTGTGTCCCTGGAGGCCGCAGCGCGTTTTGGGTTTTAGCGCGGACGGGCCCCTCTCGGCTTCCGTAGTCCATTTGCCCCCGGAGCCTGCCAGACCCCTGGCCCCAGGGGCGGGCCCTGCTGAGTTCCCGAGCGCCTCCTGGGTTCCTGCCACCACCCTTGGGCCGGGATGAGGTGCCACCTTGTGCGTAGAAGCCCTGCACACAGGCAAGAAGCCCCCCAGGCCCGCGGGCGCGCCCGAACCTGGAGCCCCCTGGCTGCTGTAGCCACAGGGAACGGGGGTTCTGAGTTGGCAGCCCCCATTCCCGAAGCATCCACGGCAGTTCCCCGAAGGGCTGACACCGGCTGCGCCTCAGCAGCCAGACAACCTCCCTCCCTCTGGTCGGGCACTGCAAGCCACACAGCCACTTGTGTCCCCTGTGTCCCTGGAGGCCGCAGCGCGTTTTGGGTTTTGGCGCGGACGGGCCCCTCTCGGCTTCCGTAGTCCATTTGCCCCGGAGCCTGCCAGACCCTGGCCCCAGGGGCGGGCCCTGCTGAGTCCCCGAGCGCCTCCTGGGTTCCTGCCACCACCCTTGGGCCGGGATGAGGTGCCACCTTGTGCGTAGAAGCCCTGCACACAGGCAAGAAGCTCCCCAGGCCCACGGGCGCGCCCGACCCTGGAGCCCCCTGGCTGGCTGCAGCCAAAGGGAACGGGGGTTCTGAGTTGGCAGCCCCTATTCCCGAAGCATCCACGGGCAATTCCCCGAAGGGCTGACACCGGCTGCGCCTCAGCAGCCAGACAACCTCCTCCCTCTGGTCGGGCACTGCAAGCCACACAGCCACTTGTGTCCCCTGTGTCCCTGGAGGCCGCAGCGCGTTTTGGGTTTTGGCGCGGACGGGCCCCTCTCGGCTTCCGTAGTCCATTTGCCGGGAGCCTGCCAGACCCCTGGCCCCAGGGGCGGGCCCTGCTGAGTCCCCGAGCGCCTCCTGGGTTCCTGCCACCACCCTTGGGCCGGGATGAGGTGCCACCTTGTGCGTAGAAGCCCTGCACACAGGCAAGAAGCCCCCCAGGCCCGCGGGCGCGCCCGACCCTGGAGCCCCCTGGCTGGCTGCAGCCACAGGGAACGGGGTTCTGAGTTGGCAGCCCCCATTCCCGAAGCATCCACGGGCAGTTCCCCGAAGGGCTGACACCGGCTGCGCCTCAGCAGCGCCAGACAACCTCCCTCCCTCTGGTCGGGCACTGCAAGCCACACAGCCACTTGTGTCCCCTGTGTCCCTGGAGGCCGCAGCGCGTTTTGGGTTTTGGCGCGGACGGGCCCTCTCGGCTTCCGTAGTCCATTTGCCCCGGAGCCTGCCAGACCCCTGGCCCCAGGGGCGGGCCCTGCTGAGTCCCCAAGCGCCTCCTGGGTTCCTGCCACCACCCTTGGGCCGGGATGAGGTGCCACCTTGTGCGTAGAAGCCCTGCACACAGGCAAGAAGCCCCCAGGCCCGCGGGCGCGCCCGACCCTGGAGCCCCCTGGCTGGCTGCAGCCACAGGGAACGGGGGTTCTGAGTTGGCAGCCCCCATTCCCGAAGCATCCACGGGCAGTTCCCCGAAGGGCTGACACCGGCTGCGCCTCAGCAGCCAGACAACTCCCTCCCTCTGGTCGGGCACTGCAAGCCACACAGCCACTTGTGTCCCTGTGTCCCTGGAGGCCGCAGCGCGTTTTGGGTTTTGGCACGGACGGGCCCCTCTCGGCTTCCGTAGTCCATTTGCCGCGGAGCCTGCAGACCCCTGGCCCCAGGGGCGGGCCCTGCTGAGTCCCGAGCGCCTCCTGGTTCCTGCCACCACCCTTGGGCCGGGATGAGGTGCCACCTTGTGCGTAGAAGCCCTGCACACAGGCAAGAAGCCCCCCAGGCCCGCGGGCGCGCCCGACCCTGGAGCCCCCTGGCTGGCTGCAGCCACAGGGAATGGGGGTTCTGAGTTGGCAGCCCCCATTCCCGAAGCATCCACGGGCAGTTCCCCGAAAGGCTGACACCGGCTGCGCCTCAGCAGCCAGACAACCTCCCTCCCTCTGGTCGGGCACTGCAAGCCACACAGCCACTTGTGTCCCCTGTGTCCCTGGAGGCCGCAGCGCGTTTTGGGTTTTGGCGCGGACGGGCCCCTCTCGGCTTCCGTAGTCCATTTGCCCCGGAGCCTGCCAGACCCCTGGCCCCAGGGGCGGGCCCTGCTGAGTCCCCGAGCGCCTCCTGGGTTCCTGCCACCACCCTTGGGCCGGGATGAGGTGCCACCTTGTGCGTAGAAGCCCTGCACACAGGCAAGAAGCCCCCCAGGCCCGCGGGCGCGCCCGACCCTGGTTCCTCCTGGCTGGCTGCAGCCACAGGGAACGGGGGTTCTGAGTTGGCAGCCCCCATTCCCGAAGCATCCACGGGCAGTTCCCCGAAGGGCTGACACCGGCTGCGCCTCAGCAGCCAGACAACCTCCCTCCCTCTGGTCGGGCACTGCAAGCCACACAGCCACTTGTGTCCCCTGTGTCCCTGGAAGCCGCAGCGCGTTTTGGGTTTTGGCGCGGACGGGCCCCTCTCGGCTTCCGTAGTCCATTTGCCCCCGGAGCCTGCCAGACCCCTGGCCCCAGGGGCGGGCCCTGCTGAGTCCCCGAGCGCCTCCTGGGTTCCTGCCACCACCCTTGGGCCGGGATGAGGTGCCACCTTGTGCGTAGAAGCCCTGCACACAGGCAAGAAGCCCCCCAGGCCCGCGGGCGCGCCCGACCCTGGAGCCCCCTGGCTGGCTGCAGCCACAGGGAACGGGGGTTCTGAGTTGGCAGCCCCCATTCCCGAAGCATCCACGGGCAGTTCCCCGAAGGGCTGACACCGGCTGCACCTCAGCAACCAGACAACCTCCCTCCCTCTGGTCGGGCACTGCAAGCCACACAGCCACTTGTGTCCCCTGTGTCCCTGGAGGCCGCAGCGCGTTTTGGGTTTTAGCGCGGACGGGCCCCTCTCGGCTTCCGTAGTCCATTTGCCCCCGGAGCCTGCCAGACCCCTGGCCCCAGGGGCGGGCCCTGCTGAGTTCCCGAGCGCCTCCTGGGTTCCTGCCACCACCCTTGGGCCGGGATGAGGTGCCACCTTGTGCGTAGAAGCCCTGCACACAGGCAAGAAGCCCCCCAGGCCCGCGGGCGCGCCCGACCCTGGAGCCCCCTGGCTGGCTGCAGCCACAGGGAACGGGGGTTCTGAGTTGGCAGCCCCCATTCCCGAAGCATCCACGGGCAGTTCCCCGAAGGGCTGACACCGGCTGCGCCTCAGCAGCCAGACAACCTCCCTCCCTCTGGTCGGGCACTGCAAGCCACACAGCCACTTGTGTCCCCTGTGTCCCTGGAGGCCGCAGCGCGTTTTGGGTTTTGGCGCGGACGGGCCCCTCTCGGCTTCCGTAGTCCATTTGCCCCGGAGCCTGCCAGACCCCTGGCCCCAGGGGCGGGCCCTGCTGAGTCCCCGAGCGCCTCCTGGGTTCCTGCCACCACCCTTGGGCCGGGATGAGGTGCCACCTTGTGCGTAGAAGCCCTGCACACAGGCAAGAAGCCCCCCAGGCCCGCGGGCGCGCCCGACCCTGGAGCCCCCTGGCTGGCTGCAGCCACAGGGAACGGGGGTTCTGAGTTGGCAGCCCCCATTCCCGAAGCATCCACGGGCAGTTCCCCGAAGGGCTGACACCGGCTGCGCCTCAGCAGCCAGACAACCTCCCTCCCTCTGGTCGGGCACTGCAAGCCACACAGCCACTTGTGTCCCCTGTGTCCCTGGAGGCCGCAGCGCGTTTTGGGTTTTGGCACGGACGGGCCCCTCTCGGCTTCCGTAGTCCATTTGCCGCGGAGCCTGCCAGACCCCTGGCCCCAGGGGCGGGCCCTGCTGAGTCCCCGAGCGCCTCCTGGGTTCCTGCCACCACCCTTGGGCCGGGATGAGGTGCCACCTTGTGCGTAGAAGCCCTGCACACAGGCAAGAAGCCCCCCAGGCCCGCGGGCGCGCCCGACCCTGGAGCCCCCTGGCTGGCTGCAGCCACAGGGAACGGGGGTTCTGAGTTGGCAGCCCCCATTCCCGAAGCATCCACGGGCAGTTCCCCGAAGGGCTGACACCGGCTGCGCCTCAGCAGCCAGACAACCTCCCTCCCTCTGGTCGGGCACTGCAAGCCACACAGCCACTTGTGTCCCCTGTGTCCCTGGAGGCCGCAGCGCGTTTTGGGTTTTGGCGCGGACGGGCCCCTCTCGGCTTCCATAGTCCATTTGCCCCCGGAGCCTGCCAGACCCCTGGCCCCAGGGGCGGGCCCTGCTGAGTCCCCGAGCGCCTCCTGGGTTCCTGCCACCACCCTTGGGCCGGGATGAGGTGCCACCTTGTGCGTAGAAGCCCTGCACACAGGCAAGAAGCCCCCCAGGCCCGCGGGCGCGCCCTACCCTGGAGCCCCCTGGCTGGCTGTAGCCACAGGGAACGGGGGTTCTGAGTTGGCAGCCCCCATTCCCGAAGCATCCACGGGCAGTTCCCCGAAGGGCTGACACCGGCTGCGCCTCAGCAGCCAGACAACCTCCCTCCCTCTGGTCGGGCACTACAAGCCACACAGCCACTTGTGTCCCCTGTGTCCCTGGAGGCCGCAGCGCGTTTTGGGTTTTGGCGCGGACGGGCCCCTCTCGGCTTCCGTAGTCCATTTGCCCCCGGAGCCTGCCAGACCCCTGGCCCCAGGGGCGGGCCCTGCTGAGTTCCCGAGCGCCTCCTGGGTTCCTGCCACCACCCTTGGGCCGGGATGAGGTGCCACCTTGTGCGTAGAAGCCCTACACACAGGCAAGAAGACCCCAAGGCCCGCGGGCGCGCCCGACCCTGGAGCCCCCTGGCTGGCTGCAGCCACAGGGAACGGTGGTTCTGAGTTGGCAGCCCCCATTCCCGAAGCATCCACGGGCAGTTCCCCGAAGGGCTGACACCGGCTGCGCCTCAGCAGCCAGACAACCTCCCTCCCTCTGGTCGGGCACTGCAAGCCACACAGCCACTTGTGTCCCCTGTGTCCCTGGAGGCCGCAGCGCGTTTTGGGTTTTGGCGCGGACGGGCCCCTCTCGGCTTCCGTAGTCCATTTGTCCCCGGAGCCTGCCAGACCCCTGTCACCAGGGGCGGGCCCTGCTGAGTCCCCGAGCGCCTCCTGGGTTCCTGCCACCACCCTTAGGCCGGGATGAGGTGCCACCTTGTGCGAAGACGCCCTGCACACAGGCAAGAAGCCCCCCAGGCCCGCGGGCGCGCCCGACCCTGGAGCCCCCTGGCTGGCTGCAGCCACAGGGAACGGGGGTTCTGAGTTGGCAGCCCCCATTCCCGAAGCATCCACAGGCAGTTCCCCGAAGGGCTGACACCGGCTGCGCCTCAGCAGCCAGACAACCTCCCTCCCTCTGGTCGGGCACTGCAAGCCACACAGCCACTTGTGTCCCCTGTGTCCCTGGAGGCCGCAGCGCGTTTTGGGTTTTGGCGCGGACGGGCCCCTCTCGGCTTCCGTAGTCCATTTGCCCCGGAGCCTGCCAGACCCCTGGCCCCAGGGGCGGGCCCTGCTGAGTCCCCAAGCGCCTCCTGGGTTCCTGCCACCACCCTTGGGCCGGGATGAGGTGCCACCTTGTGCGTAGAAGCCCTGCACACAGGCAAGAAGCCCCCCAGGCCCGCGGGCGCGCCCGACCCTGGAGCCCCCTGGCTGGCTGCAGCCACAGGGAACGGGGGTTCTGAGTTGGCAGCCCCCATTCCCGAAGCATCCACGGGCAGTTCCCCGAAGGGCTGACACCGGCTGCGCCTCAGCAGCCAGACAACCTCCCTCCCTCTGGTCGGGCACTGCAAGCCACACAGCCACTTGTGTCCCCTGTGTCCCTGGAGGCCGCAGCGCGTTTTGGGTTTTGGCACGGAAGGGCCCCTCTCGGCTTCCGTAGTCCATTTGCCGCGGAGCCTGCCAGACCCCTGGCCCCAGGGGCGGGCCCTGCTGAGTCCCCGAGCGCCTCCTGGGTTCCTGCCACCACCCTTGGGCCGGGATGAGGTGCCACCTTGTGCGTAGAAGCCCTGCACACAGGCAAGAAGCCCCCCAGGCCCGCGGGCGCGCCCGACCCTGGAGCCCCCTGGCTGGCTGCAGCCACAGGGAACGGGGGTTCTGAGTTGGCAGCCCCCATTCCCGAAGCATCCACGGGCAGTTCCCCGAAGGGCTGACACCGGCTGCGCCTCAGCAGCCAGACAACCTCCCTCCCTCTGGTCGGGCACTGCAAGCCACACAGCCACTTGTGTCCCCTGTGTCCCTGGAGGCCGCAGCGCGTTTTGGGTTTTGGCGCGGACGGGCCCCTCTCGGCTTCCGTAGTCCATTTGCCCCGGAGCCTGCCAGACCCCTGGCCCCAGGGGCGGGCCCTGCTGAGTCCCCGAGCGCCTCCTGGGTTCCTGCCACCACCCTTGGGCCGGGATGAGGTGCCACCTTGTGCGTAGAAGCCCTGCACACAGGCAAGAAGCCCCCCAGGCCCGCGGGCGCGCCCGACCCTGGTTCCTCCTGGCTGGCTGCAGCCACAGGGAACGGGGGTTCTGAGTTGGCAGCCCCCATTCCCGAAGCATCCACGGGCAGTTCCCCGAAGGGCTGACACCGGCTGCGCCTCAGCAGCCAGACAACCTCCCTCCCTCTGGTCGGGCACTGCAAGCCACACAGCCACTTGTGTCCCCTGTGTCCCTGGAGGCCGCAGCGCGTTTTGGGTTTTGGCGCGGACGGGCCCCTCTCGGCTTCCGTAGTCCATTTGCCCCCGGAGCCTGCCAGACCCCTGGCCCCAGGGGCGGGCCCTGCTGAGTTCCCGAGCGCCTCCTGGGTTCCTGCCACCACCCTTGGGCCGGGATGAGGTGCCACCTTGTGCGTAGAAGCCCTGCACACAGGCAAGAAGCCCCCCAGGCCCGCGGGCGCGCCCGACCCTGGAGCCCCCTGGCTGGCTGCAGCCACAGGGAACGGGGGTTCTGAGTTGGCAGCCCCCATTCCCGAAGCATCCACGGGCAGTTCCCCGAAGGGCTGACACCGGCTGCGCCTCAGCAACCAGACAACCTCCCTCCCTCTGGTCGGGCACTGCAAGCCACACAGCCACTTGTGTCCCCTGTGTCCCTGGAGGCCGCAGCGCGTTTTGGGTTTTAGCGCGGACGGGCCCCTCTCGGCTTCCGTAGTCCATTTGCCCCCGGAGCCTGCCAGACCCCTGGCCCCAGGGGCGGGCCCTGCTGAGTTCCCGAGCGCCTCCTGGGTTCCTGCCACCACCCTTGGGCCGGGATGAGGTGCCACCTTGTGCGTAGAAGCCCTGCACACAGGCAAGAAGCCCCCCAGGCCCGCGGGCGCGCCCGACCCTGGAGCCCCCTGGCTGGCTGCAGCCACAGGGAACGGGGGTTCTGAGTTGGCAGCCCCCATTCCCGAAGCATCCACGGGCAGTTCCCCGAAGGGCTGACACCGGCTGCGCCTCAGCAGCCAGACAACCTCCCTCCCTCTGGTCGGGCACTGCAAGCCACACAGCCACTTGTGTCCCCTGTGTCCCTGGAGGCCGCAGCGCGTTTTGGGTTTTGGCGCGGACGGGCCCCTCTCGGCTTCCGTAGTCCATTTGCCCCGGAGCCTGCCAGACCCCTGGCCCCAGGGGCGGGCCCTGCTGAGTCCCCGAGCGCCTCCTGGGTTCCTGCCACCACCCTTGGGCCGGGATGAGGTGCCACCTTGTGCGTAGAAGCCCTGCACACAGGCAAGAAGCCCCCCAGGCCCGCGGGCGCGCCCGACCCTGGAGCCCCCTGGCTGGCTGCAGCCACAGGGAACGGGGGTTCTGAGTTGGCAGCCCCCATTCCCGAAGCATCCACGGGCAGTTCCCCGAAGGGCTGACACCGGCTGCGCCTCAGCAGCCAGACAACCTCCCTCCCTCTGGTCGGGCACTGCAAGCCACACAGCCACTTGTGTCCCCTGTGTCCCTGGAGGCCGCAGCGCGTTTTGGGTTTTGGCACGGACGGGCCCCTCTCGGCTTCCGTAGTCCATTTGCCGCGGAGCCTGCCAGACCCCTGGCCCCAGGGGCGGGCCCTGCTGAGTCCCCGAGCGCCTCCTGGGTTCCTGCCACCACCCTTGGGCCGGGATGAGGTGCCACCTTGTGCGTAGAAGCCCTGCACACAGGCAAGAAGCCCCCCAGGCCCGCGGGCGCGCCCGACCCTGGAGCCCCCTGGCTGGCTGCAGCCACAGGGAACGGGGGTTCTGAGTTGGCAGCCCCCATTCCCGAAGCATCCACGGGCAGTTCCCCGAAGGGCTGACACCGGCTGCGCCTCAGCAACCAGACAACCTCCCTCCCTCTGGTCGGGCACTGCAAGCCACACAGCCACTTGTGTCCCCTGTGTCCCTGGAGGCCGCAGCGCGTTTTGGGTTTTGGCGCGGACGGGCCCCTCTCGGCTTCCGTAGTCCATTTGCCCCGGAGCCTGCCAGACCCCTGGCCCCAGGGGCGGGCCCTGCTGAGTCCCCGAGCGCCTCCTGGGTTCCTGCCACCACCCTTGGGCCGGGATGAGGTGCCACCTTGTGCGTAGAAGCCCTGCACACAGGCAAGAAGCCCCCCAGGCCCGCGGGCGCGCCCGACCCTGGTTCCTCCTGGCTGGCTGCAGCCACAGGGAACGGGGGTTCTGAGTTGGCAGCCCCCATTCCCGAAGCATCCACGGGCAGTTCCCCGAAGGGCTGACACCGGCTGCGCCTCAGCAGCCAGACAACCTCCCTCCCTCTGGTCGGGCACTGCAAGCCACACAGCCACTTGTGTCCCCTGTGTCCCTGGAGGCCGCAGCGCGTTTTGGGTTTTGGCGCGGACGGGCCCCTCTTGGCTTCCGTAGTCCATTTGCCCCCGGAGCCTGCCAGACCCCTGGCCCCAGGGGCGGGCCCTGCTGAGTTCCCGAGCGCCTCCTGGGTTCCTGCCACCACCCTTGGGCCGGGATGAGGTGCCACCTTGTGCGTAGAAGCCCTGCACACAGGCAAGAAGCCCCCCAGGCCCGCGGGCGCGCCCGACCCTGGAGCCCCCTGGCTGGCTGCAGCCACAGGGAACGGGGGTTCTGAGTTGGCAGCCCCCATTCCCGAAGCATCCACGGGCAGTTCCCCGAAGGGCTGACACCGGCTGCGCCTCAGCAACCAGACAACCTCCCTCCCTCTGGTCGGGCACTGCAAGCCACACAGCCACTTGTGTCCCCTGTGTCCCTGGAGGCCGCAGCGCGTTTTGGGTTTTGGCGCGGACGGGCCCCTCTCGGCTTCCGTAGTCCATTTGCCCCGGAGCCTGCCAGACCCCTGGCCCCAGGGGCGGGCCCTGCTGAGTCCCCGAGCGCCTCCTGGGTTCCTGCCACCACCCTTGGGCCGGGATGAGGTGCCACCTTGTGCGTAGAAGCCCTGCACACAGGCAAGAAGCCCCCCAGGCCCGCGGGCGCGCCCGACCCTGGTTCCTCCTGGCTGGCTGCAGCCACAGGGAACGGGGGTTCTGAGTTGGCAGCCCCCATTCCCGAAGCATCCACGGGCAGTTCCCCGAAGGGCTGACACCGGCTGCGCCTCAGCAGCCAGACAACCTCCCTCCCTCTGGTCGGGCACTGCAAGCCACACAGCCACTTGTGTCCCCTGTGTCCCTGGAGGCCGCAGCGCGTTTTGGGTTTTGGCGCGGACAGGCCCCTCTCGGCTTCCGTAGTCCATTTGCCCCCAGAGCCTGCCAGACCCCTGGCCCCAGGGGCGGGCCCTGCTGAGTCCCCGAGCGCCTCCTGGGTTCCTGCCACCACCCTTGGGCCGGGATGAGGTGCCACCTTGTGCGTAGAAGCCCTGCACACAGGCAAGAAGCCCCCCAGGCCCGCGGGCGCGCCCTACCCTGGAGCCCCCTGGCTGGCTGTAGCCACAGGGAACGGGGGTTCTGAGTTGGCAGCCCCCATTCCCGAAGCATCCACGGGCAGTTCCCCGAAGGGCTGACACCGGCTGCGCCTCAGCAGCCAGACAACCTCCCTCCCTCAGGTCGGGCACTACAAGCCACACAGCCACTTGTGTCCCCTGTGTCCCTGGAGGCCGCAGCGCGTTTTGGGTTTTGGCGCGGACGGGCCCCTCTCGGCTTCCGTAGTCCATTTGCCCCCGGAGCCTGCCAGACCCCTGGCCCCAGGGGCGGGCCCTGCTGAGTTCCCGAGCGCCTCCTGGGTTACTGCCACCACCCTTGGGCCGGGATGAGGTGCCACCTTGTGCGTAGAAGCCCTACACACAGGCAAGAAGACCCCAAGGCCCGCGGGCGCGCCCGACCCTGGAGCCCCCTGGCTGGCTGCAGCCACAGGGAACGGTGGTTCTGAGTTGACAGCCCCCATTCCCGAAGCATCCACGGGCAGTTCCCCGAAGGGCTGACACCGGCTGCGCCTCAGCAGCCAGACAACCTCCCTCCCTCTGGTCGGGCACTGCAAGCCACACAGCCACTTGTGTCCCCTGTGTCCCTGGAGGCCGCAGCGCGTTTTGGGTTTTGGCGCGGACGGGCCCCTCTCGGCTTCCGTAGTCCATTTGTCCCCGGAGCCTGCCAGACCCCTGTCACCAGGGGCGGGCCCTGCTGAGTCCCCGAGCGCCTCCTGGGTTCCTGCCACCACCCTTAGGCCGGGATGAGGTGCCACCTTGTGCGAAGAAGCCCTGCACACAGGCAAGAAGCCCCCCAGGCCCGCGGGCGCGCCCGACCATGGAGCCCCCTGGCTGGCTGCAGCCACAGGGAACGGGGGTTCTGAGTTGGCAGCCCCCATTCCCGAAGCATCCACGGGCAGTTCCCCGAAGGGCTGACACCGGCTGCGCCTCAGCAACCAGACAACCTCCCTCCCTCTGGTCGGGCACTGCAAGCCACACAGCCACTTGTGTCCCCTGTGTCCCTGGAGGCCGCAGCGCGTTTTGGGTTTTGGCGCGGACGGGCCCCTCTCGGCTTCCGTAGTCCATTTGCCCCGGAGCCTGCCAGACCCCTGGCCCCAGGGGCGGGCCCTGCTGAGTCCCCGAGCGCCTCCTGGGTTCCTGCCACCACCCTTGGGCCGGGATGAGGTGCCACCTTGTGCGTAGAAGCCCTGCACACAGGCAAGAAGCTCCCCAGGCCCGCGGGCGCGCCCGACCCTGGAGCCCCCTGGCTGGCTGCAGCCAAAGGGAACGGGGGTTCTGAGTTGGCAGCCCCTATTCCCGAAGCATCCACGGGCAATTCCCCGAAGGGCTGACACCGGCTGCGCCTCAGCAGCCAGACAACCTCCCTCCCTCTGGTCGGGCACTGCAAGCCACACAGCCACTTATGTCCCCTGTGTCCCTGGAGGCCGCAGCGCGTTTTGGGTTTTGGCGCGGACGGGCCCCTCTCGGCTTCCGTAGTCCATTTGCCCGGGAGCCTGCCAGACCCCTGGCCCCAGGGGCGGGCCCTGCTGAGTCCCCGAGCGCCTCCTGGGTTCCTGCCACCACCCTTGGGCCGGGATGAGGTGCCACCTTGTGCGTAGAAGCCCTGCACACAGGCAAGAAGCCCCCCAGGCCCGCGGGCGCGCCCGACCCTGGAGCCCCCTGGCTGGCTGCAGCCACAGGGAACGGGGGTTCTGAGTTGGCAGCCCCCATTCCCGAAGCATCCACGGGCAGTTCCCCGAAGGGCTGACACCGGCTGCGCCTCAGCAGCCAGACAACCTCCCTCCCTCTGGTCGGGCACTGCAAGCCACACAGCCACTTGTGTCCCCTGTGTCCCTGGAGGCCGCAGCGCGTTTTGGGTTTTGGCACAGACGGGCCCCTCTCGGCTTCCGTAGTCCATTTGCCCCGGAGCCTGCCAGACCCCTGGCCCCAGGGGCGGGCCCTGCTGAGTCCCCGAGCGCCTCCTGGGTTCCTGCCACCACCCTTGGGCCGGGATGAGGTGCCACCTTGTGCGTAGAAGCCCTGCACACAGGCAAGAAGCCCCCCAGGCCCGCGGGCGCGCCCGACCCTGGAGCCCCCTGGCTGGCTGCAGCCACAGGGAACGGGGGTTCTGGGTTGGCAGCCCCCATTCCCGAAGCATCCACGGGCAGTTCCCCGAAGGGCTGACACCGGCTGCGCCTCAGCAGCCAGACAACCTCCCTCCCTCTGGTCGGGCACTGCAAGCCACACAGCCACTTGTGTCCCCTGTGTCCCTGGAGTCCGCAGCGCGTTTTGGGTTTTGGCGCGGACGGGCCCCTCTCGGCTTCCGTAGTCCATTTGCCCCGGAGCCTGCCAGACCCCTGGCCCCAGGGGCGGGCCCTGCTGAGACCCCGAGCGCCTCCTGGGTTCCTGCCACCACCCTTGGGCCGGGATGAGGTGCCACCTTGTGCGTAGAAGCCCTGCACACAGGCAAGAAGCCCCCCAGGCCCGCGGGCGTGCCCGAACCTGGAGCCCCCTGGCTGGCTGTAGCCACAGGGAACGGGGGTTCTGAGTTGGTAGCCCCCATTCCCGAAGCATCCACGGGCAGTTCCCCGAAGGGCTGACACCGGCTGCGCCTCAGCAGCCAGACAACCTCCCTCCCTCTGGTCGGGCACTGCAAGCCACACAGCCACTTGTGTCCCCTGTGTCCCTGGAGGCCGCAGCGCGTTTTGGGTTTTGGCGCGGACGGGCCCCTCTCGGCTTCCGTAGTCCATTTGCCCCCGGAGCCTGCCAGACCCCTGGCCCCAGGGGCGGGCCCTGCTGAGTTCCCGAGCGCCTCCTGGGTTCCTGCCACCACCCTTGGGCCGGGATGAGGTGCCACCTTGTGCGTAGAAGCCCTGCACACAGGCAAGAAGCCCCCCAGGCCCGCGGGCGCGCCCGACCCTGGAGCCCCCTGGCTGGCTGCAGCCACAGGGAACGGGGGTTCTGAGTTGGCAGCCCCCATTCCCGAAGCATCCACGGGCAGTGCCCGAAGGGCTGACACCGGCTGCGCCTCAGCAGCCAGACAACCTCCCTCCCTCTGGTCGGGCACTGCAAGCCACACAGCCACTTGTGTCCCCTGTGTCCCTGGAGGCCGCAGCGCGTTTTGGGTTTTGGCGCGGACGGGCCCCTCTCGGCTTCCGTAGTCCATTTGCCCCGGAGCCTGCCAGACCCCTGGCCCCAGGGGCGGGCCCTGCTGAGTCCCCGAGCGCCTCCTGGGTTCCTGCCACCACCCTTGGGCCGGGATGAGGTGCCACCTTGTGCGTAGAAGCCCTGCACACAGGCAAGAAGCCCCCCAGGCCCGCGGGCGCGCCCGACCCTGGTTCCTCCTGGCTGGCTGCAGCCACAGGGAACGGGGGTTCTGAGTTGGCAGCCCCCATTCCCGAAGCATCCACGGGCAGTTCCCCGAAGGGCTGACACCGGCTGCGCCTCAGCAGCCAGACAACCTCCCTCCCTCTGGTCGGGCACTGCAAGCCACACAGCCACTTGTGTCCCCTGTGTCCCTGGAGGCCGCAGCGCGTTTTGGGTTTTTGCGCGGACGGGCCCCTCTCGGCTTCCGTAGTCCATTTGCCCCGGAGCCTGCCAGACCCCTGGCCCCAGGGGCGGGCCCTGCTGAGTCCCCGAGCGCCTCCTGGGTTCCTGCCACAACCCTTGGGCCGGGATGAGGTGCCACCTTGTGCGTAGAAGCCCTGCACACAGGCAAGAAGCCCCCCAGGCCCGCGGGCGCGCCCGACCCTGGTTCCTCCTGGCTGGCTGCAGCCACAGGGAACGGGGGTTCTGAGTTGGCAGCCCCCATTCCCGAAGCATCCACGGGCAGTTCCCCGAAGGGCTGACACCGGCTGCGCCTCAGCAGCCAGACAACCTCCCTCCCTCTGGTCGGGCACTGCAAGCCACACAGCCACTTGTGTCCCCTGTGTCCCTGGAGGCCGCAGCGCGTTTTGGGTTTTGGCGCGGACGGGCCCCTCTCGGCTTCCGTAGTCCATTTGCCCCCGGAGCCTGCCAGACCCCTGGCCCCAGGGGCGGGCCCTGCTGAGTACCCGAGCGCCTCCTGGGTTCCTGCCACCACCCTTGGGCCGGGATGAGGTGCCACCTTGTGCGTAGAAGCCCTGCACACAGGCAAGAAGCCCCCCAGGCCCGCGGGCGCGCCCGACCCTGGAGCCCCCTGGCTGGCTGCAGCCACAGGGAACGGGGGTTCTGAGTTGGCAGCCCCCATTCCCGAAGCATCCACGGGCAGTTCCCCGAAGGGCTGACACCGGCTGCGCCTCAGCAACCAGACAACCTCCCTCCCTCTGGTCGGGCACTGCAAGCCACACAGCCACTTGTGTCCCCTGTGTCCCTGGAGGCCGCAGCCCGTTTTGGGTTTTGGCGTGGATGGGCCCCTCTCGGCTTCCGTAGTCCATTTGCCCCGGAGCCTGCCAGACCCCTGGCTCCAGGGGCGGGCCCTGCTGAGTCCGGGAGCGCCTCCTGGGTTCCTGCCACCACCCTTGGGCCGGGATGAGGTGCCACCTTGTGCGTAGAAGCCCTGCACACAGGCAAGAAGCCCCCCAGGCCCGCGGGCGCGCCCGACCCTGGAGCCCCCTGGCTGGCTGCAGCCACAGGGAACGGGGGTTCTGAGTTGGCAGCCCCCATTCCCGAAGCATCCACGGGCAGTTCCCCGAAGGGCTGACACCGGCTGCGCCTCAGCAGCCAGACAACCTCCCTCCCTCTGGTCGGGCACTGCAAGCCACACAGCCACTTGTGTCCCCTGTGTCCCTGGAGGCCGCAGCGCGTTTTGGGTTTTGGCACGGACGGGCCCCTCTCGGCTTCCGTAGTCCATTTGCCGCGGAGCCTGCCAGACCCCTGGCCCCAGGGGCGGGCCCTGCTGAGTCCCCGAGCGCCTCCTGGGTTCCTGCCACCACCCTTGGGCCGGGATGAGGTGCCACCTTGTGCGTAGAAGCCCTGCACACAGGCAAGAAGCCCCCCAGGCCCGCGGGCGCGCCCGACCCTGGAGCCCCCTGGCTGGCTGCAGCCACAGGGAACGGGGGTTCTGAGTTGGCAGCCCCCATTCCCGAAGCATCCACGGGCAGTTCCCCGAAGGGCTGACACCGGCTGCGCCTCAGCAGCCAGACAACCTCCCTCCCTCTGGTCGGGCACTGCAAGCCACACAGCCACTTGTGTCCCCTGTGTCCCTGGAGGCCGCAGCGCGTTTTGGGTTTTGGCGCGGACGGGCCCCTCTCGGCTTCCGTAGTCCATTTGCCCCGGAGCCTGCCAGACCCCTGGCCCCAGGGGCGGGCACTGCTGAGTCCCCGAGCGCCTCCTGGGTTCCTGCCACCACCCTTGGGCCGGGATGAGGTGCCACCTTGTGCGTAGAAGCCCTGCACACAGGCAAGAAGCCCCCAGGCCCGCGGGCGCGCCCGACCCTGGTTCCTCCTGGCTGGCTGCAGCCACAGGGAACGGGGGTTCTGAGTTGGCAGCCCCCATTCCCGAAGCATCCACGGGCAGTTCCCCGAAGGGCTGACACCGGCTGCGCCTCAGCAGCCAGACAACCTCCCTCCCTCTGGTCGGGCACTGCAAGCCACACAGCCACTTGTGTCCCCTGTGTCCCTGGAGGCCGCAGCGCGTTTTGGGTTTTGGCGCGGACGGGCCCCTCTCGGCTTCCGTAGTCCATTTGCCCCCGGAGCCTGCCAGACCCCTGGCCCCAGGGGCGGGCCCTGCTGAGTTCCCGAGCGCCTCCTGGGTTCCTGCCACCACCCTTGGGCCGGGATGAGGTGCCACCTTGTGCGTAGAAGCCCTGCACACAGGCAAGAAGCCCCCCAGGCCCGCGGGCGCGCCCGACCCTGGAGCCCCCTGGCTGGCTGCAGCCACAGGGAACGGGGGTTCTGAGTTGGCAGCCCCCATTCCCGAAGCATCCACGGGCAGTTCCCCGAAGGGCTGACACCGGCTGCGCCTCAGCAACCAGACAACCTCCCTCCCTCTTGTCGGGCACTGCAAGCCACACAGCCACTTGTGTCCCCTGTGTCCCTGGAGGCCGCAGCGCGTTTTGGGTTTTAGCGCGGACGGGCCCCTCTCGGCTTCCGTAGTTCATTTGCCCCCGGAGCCTGCCAGACCCCTGGCCCCAGGGGCGGGCCCTGCTGAGTTCCCGAGCGCCTCCTGGGTTCCTGCCACCACCCTTGGGCCGGGATGAGGTGCCACCTTGTGCGTAGAAGCCCTGCACACAGGCAAGAAGCCCCCCAGGCCCGCGGGCGCGCCCGACCCTGGAGCCCCCTGGCTGGCTGCAGCCACAGGGAACGGGGGTTCTGAGTTGGCAGCCCCCATTCCCGAAGCATCCACGGGCAGTTCCCCGAAGGGCTGACACCGGCTGCGCCTCAGCAGCCAGACAACCTCCCTCCCTCTGGTCGGGCACTGCAAGCCACACAGCCACTTGTGTCCCCTGTGTCCCTGGAGGCCGCAGCGCGTTTTGGGTTTTGGCGCGGACGGGCCCCTCTCGGCTTCCGTAGTCCATTTGCCCCGGAGCCTGCCAGACCCCTGGCCCCAGGGGCGGGCCCTGCTGAGTCCCCGAGCGCCTCCTGGGTTCCTGCCACCACCCTTGGGCCGGGATGAGGTGCCACCTTGTGCGTAGAAGCCCTGCACACAGGCAAGAAGCCCCCCAGGCCCGCGGGCGCGCCCGACCCTGGAGCCCCCTGGCTGGCTGCAGCCACAGGGAACGGGGGTTCTGAGTTGGCAGCCCCCATTCCCGAAGCATCCACGGGCAGTTCCCCGAAGGGCTGACACCGGCTGCGCCTCAGCAGCCAGACAACCTCCCTCCCTCTGGTCGGGCACTGCAAGCCACACAGCCACTTGTGTCCCCTGTGTCCCTGGAGGCCGCAGCGCGTTTTGGGTTTTGGCACGGACGGGCCCCTCTCGGCTTCCGTAGTCCATTTGCCGCGGAGCCTGCCAGACCCCTGGCCCCAGGCGCGGGCCCTGCTGAGTCCCCGAGCGCCTCCTGGGTTCCTGCCACCACCCTTGGGCCGGGATGAGGTGCCACCTTGTGCGTAGAAGCCCTGCACACAGGCAAGAAGCCCCCCAGGCCCGCGGGCGCGCCCGACCCTGGAGCCCCCTGGCTGGCTGCAGCCACAGGGAACGGGGGTTCTGAGTTGGCAGCCCCCATTCCCGAAGCATCCACGGGCAGTTCCCCGAAGGGCTGACACCGGCTGCGCCTCAGCAACCAGACAACCTCCCTCCCTCTGGTCGGGCACTGCAAGCCACACAGCCACTTGTGTCCCCTGTGTCCCTGGAGGCCGCAGCGCGTTTTGGGTTTTGGCGCGGACGGGCCCCTCTCGGCTTCCGTAGTCCATTTGCCCCGGAGCCTGCCAGACCCCTGGCCCCAGGGGCGGGCCCTGCTGAGTCCCCGAGCGCCTCCTGGGTTCCTGCCACCACCCTTGGGCCGGGATGAGGTGCCACCTTGTGCGTAGAAGCCCTGCACACAGGCAAGAAGCCCCCCAGGCCCGCGGGCGCGCCCGACCCTGGTTCCTCCTGGCTGGCTGCAGCCACAGGGAACGGGGGTTCTGAGTTGGTAGCCCCCATTCCCGAAGCATCCACGGGCAGTTCCCCGAAGGGCTGACACCGGCTGCGCCTCAGCAGCCAGACAACCTCCCTCCCTCTGGTCGGGCACTGCAAGCCACACAGCCACTTGTGTCCCCTGTGTCCCTGGAGGCCGCAGCGCGTTTTGGGTTTTGGCGCGGACGGGCCCCTCTCGGCTTCCGTAGTCCATTTGCCCCCGGAGCCTGCCAGACCCCTGGCCCCAGGGGCGGGCCCTGCTGAGTTCCCGAGCGCCTCCTGGGTTCCTGCCACCACCCTTGGGCCGGGATGAGGTGCCACCTTGTGCGTAGAAGCCCTGCACACAGGCAAGAAGCCCCCCAGGCCCGCGGGCGCGCCCGACCCTGGAGCCCCCTGGCTGGCTGCAGCCACAGGGAACGGGGGTTCTGAGTTGGCAGCCCCCATTCCCGAAGCATCCACGGGCAGTTCCCCGAAGGGCTGACACCGGCTGCGCCTCAGCAACCAGACAACCTCCCTCCCTCTGGTCGGGCACTGCAAGCCACACAGCCACTTGTGTCCCCTGTGTCCCTGGAGGCCGCAGCGCGTTTTGGGTTTTGGCGCGGACGGGCCCCTCTCGGCTTCCGTAGTCCATTTGCCCCGGAGCCTGCCAGACCCCTGGCCCCAGGGGCGGGCCCTGCTGAGTCCCCGAGCGCCTCCTGGGTTCCTGCCACCACCCTTGGGCCGGGATGAGGTGCCACCTTGTGCGTAGAAGCCCTGCACACAGGCAAGAAGCCCCCCAGGCCCGCGGGCGCGCCCGACCCTGGTTCCTCCTGGCTGGCTGCAGCCACAGGGAACGGGGGTTCTGAGTTGGCAGCCCCCATTCCCGAAGCATCCACGGGCAGTTCCCCGAAGGGCTGACACCGGCTGCGCCTCAGCAGCCAGACAACCTCCCTCCCTCTGGTCGGGCACTGCAAGCCACACAGCCACTTGTGTCCCCTGTGTCCCTGGAGGCCGCAGCGCGTTTTGGGTTTTGGCGCGGACAGGCCCCTCTCGGCTTCCGTAGTCCATTTGCCCCCGGAGCCTGCCAGACCCCTGGCCCCAGGGGCGGGCCCTGCTGAGTCCCCGAGCGCCTCCTGGGTTCCTGCCACCACCCTTGGGCCGGGATGAGGTGCCACCTTGTGCGTAGAAGCCCTGCACACAGGCAAGAAGCCCCCCAGGCCCGCGGGCGCGCCCTACCCTGGAGCCCCCTGGCTGGCTGTAGCCACAGGGAACGGGGGTTCTGAGTTGGCAGCCCCCATTCCCGAAGCATCCACGGGCAGTTCCCCGAAGGGCTGACACCGGCTGCGCCTCAGCAGCCAGACAACCTCCCTCCCTCTGGTCGGGCACTACAAGCCACACAGCCACTTGTGTCCCCTGTGTCCCTGGAGGCCGCAGCGCGTTTTGGGTTTTGGCGCGGACGGGCCCCTCTCGGCTTCCGTAGTCCATTTGCCCCCGGAGCCTGCCAGACCCCTGGCCCCAGGGGCGGGCCCTGCTGAGTTCCCGAGCGCCTCCTGGGTTACTACCACCACCCTTGGGCCGGGATGAGGTGCCACCTTGTGCGTAGAAGCCCTACACACAGGCAAGAAGACCCCAAGGCCCGCGGGCGCGCCCGACCCTGGAGCCCCCTGGCTGGCTGCAGCCACAGGGAACGGTGGTTCTGAGTTGACAGCCCCCATTCCCGAAGCATCCACGGGCAGTTCCCCGAAGGGCTGACACCGGCTGCGCCTCAGCAGCCAGACAACCTCCCTCCCTCTGGTCGGGCATTGCAAGCCACACAGCCACTTGTGTCCCCTGTGTCCCTGGAGGCCGCAGCGCGTTTTGGGTTTTGGCGCGGACGGGCCCCTCTCGGCTTCCGTAGTCCATTTGTCCCCGGAGCCTGCCAGACCCCTGTCACCAGGGGCGGGCCCTGCTGAGTCCCCGAGCGCCTCCTGGGTTCCTGCCACCACCCTTAGGCCGGGATGAGGTGCCACCTTGTGCGAAGAAGCCCTGCACACAGGCAAGAAGCCCCCCAGGCCCGCGGGCGCGCCCGAACATGGAGCCCCCTGGCTGGCTGCAGCCACAGGGAACGGGGGTTCTGAGTTGGCAGCCCCCATTCCCGAAGCATCCACGGGCAGTTCCCCGAAGGGCTGACACCGGCTGCGCCTCAGCAGCCAGACAACCTCCCTCCCTCTGGTCGGGCACTGCAAGCCACACAGCCACTTGTGTCCCCTGTGTCCCTGGAGGCCGCAGCGCGTTTTGGGTTTTGGCGCGGACGGGCCCCTCTCGGCTTCCGTAGTCCATTTGCCCCGGAGCCTGCCAGACCCCTGGCCCCAGGGGCGGGCCCTGCTGAGTCCCCGAGCGCCTCCTGGGTTCCTGCCACCACCCTTGGGCCGGGATGAGGTGCCACCTTGTGCGTAGAAGCCCTGCACACAGGCAAGAAGCCCCCCAGGCCCGCGGGCGCGCCCGACCCTGGAGCCCCCTGGCTGGCTGCAGCCACAGGGAACGGGGGTTCTGGGTTGGCAGCCCCCATTCCCGAAGCATCCACGGGCAGTTCCCCGAAGGGCTGACACCGGCTGCGCCTCAGCAGCCAGACAACCTCCCTCCCTCTGGTCGGGCACTGCAAGCCACACAGCCACTTGTGTCCCCTGTGTCCCTGGAGGCCGCAGCGCGTTTTGGGTTTTGGCGCGGACGGGCCCCTCTCGGCTTCCGTAGTCCATTTGCCCCGGAGCCTGCCAGACCCCTGGCCCCAGGGGCGGGCCCTGCTGAGACCCCGAGCGCCTCCTGGGTTCCTGCCACCACCCTTGGGCCGGGATGAGGTGCCACCTTGTGCGTAGAAGCCCTGCACACAGGCAAGAAGCCCCCCAGGCCCGCGGGCGTGCCCGAACCTGGAGCCCCCTGGCTGGCTGTAGCCACAGGGAACGGGGGTTCTGAGTTGGCAGCCCCTATTCCCGAAGCATCCACGGGCAGTTCCCCGAAGGGCTGACACCGGCTGCGCCTCAGCAGCCAGACAACCTCCCTCCCTCTGGTCGGGCACTGCAAGCCACACAGCCACTTGTGTCCCCTGTGTCCCTGGAGGCCGCAGCGCGTTTTGGGTTTTGGCGCGGACGGGCCCCTCTCGGCTTCCGTAGTCCATTTGCCCCCGGAGCCTGCCAGACCCCTGGCCCCAGGGGCGGGCCCTGCTGAGTTCCCGAGCGCCTCCTGGGTTCCTGCCACCACCCTTGGGCCGGGATGAGGTGCCACCTTGTGCGTAGAAGCCCTGCACACAGGCAAGAAGCCCCCCAGGCCCGCGGGCGCGCCCGACCCTGGAGCCCCCTGGCTGGCTGCAGCCACAGGGAACGGGGGTTCTGAGTTGGCAGCCCCCATTCCCGAAGCATCCACGGGCAGTGCCCGAAGGGCTGACACCGGCTGCGCCTCAGCAGCCAGACAACCTCCCTCCCTCTGGTCGGGCACTGCAAGCCACACAGCCACTTGTGTCCCCTGTGTCCCTGGAGGCCGCAGCGCGTTTTGGGTTTTGGCGCGGACGGGCCCCTCTCGGCTTCCGTAGTCCATTTGCCCCGGAGCCTGCCAGACCCCTGGCCCCAGGGGCGGGCCCTGCTGAGTCCCTGAGCGCCTCCTGGGTTCCTGCCACCACCCTTGGGCCGGGATGAGGTGCCACCTTGTGCGTAGAAGCCCTGCACACAGGCAAGAAGCCCCCCAGGCCCGCGGGCGCGCCCGACCCTGGTTCCTCCTGGCTGGCTGCAGCCACAGGGAACGGGGGTTCTGAGTTGGCAGCCCCCATTCCCGAAGCATCCACGGGCAGTTCCCCGAAGGGCTGACACCGGCTGCGCCTCAGCAGCCAGACAACCTCCCTCCCTCTGGTCGGGCACTGCAAGCCACACAGCCACTTGTGTCCCCTGTGTCCCTGGAGGCCGCAGCGCGTTTTGGGTTTTGGCGCGGACGGGCCCCTCTCGGCTTCCGTAGTCCATTTGCCCCGGAGCCTGCCAGACCCCTGGCCCCAGGGGCGGGCCCTGCTGAGTCCCCGAGCGCCTCCTGGGTTCCTGCCACAACCCTTGGGCCGGGATGAGGTGCCACCTTGTGCGTAGAAGCCCTGCACACAGGCAAGAAGCCCCCCAGGCCCGCGGGCGCGCCCGACCCTGGTTCCTCCTGGCTGGCTGCAGCCACAGGGAACGGGGGTTCTGAGTTGGCAGCCCCCATTCCCGAAGCATCCACGGGCAGTTCCCCGAAGGGCTGACACCGGCTGCGCCTCAGCAGCCAGACAACCTCCCTCCCTCTGGTCGGGCACTGCAAGCCACACAGCCACTTGTGTCCCCTGTGTCCCTGGAGGCCGCAGCGCGTTTTGGGTTTTGGCGCGGACGGGCCCCTCTCGGCTTCCGTAGTCCATTTGCCCCCGGAGCCTGCCAGACCCCTGGCCCCAGGGGCGGGCCCTGCTGAGTTCCCGAGCGCCTCCTGGGTTCCTGCCACCACCCTTGGGCCGGGATGAGGTGCCACCTTGTGCGTAGAAGCCCTGCACACAGGCAAGAAGCCCCCCAGGCCCGCGGGCGCGCCCGACCCTGGAGCCCCCTGGCTGGCTGCAGCCACAGGGAACGGGGGTTCTGAGTTGGCAGCCCCCATTCCCGAAGCATCCACGGGCAGTTCCCCGAAGGGCTGACACCGGCTGCGCCTCAGCAACCAGACAACCTCCCTCCCTCTGGTCGGGCACTGCAAGCCACACAGCCACTTGTGTCCCCTGTGTCCCTGGAGGCCGCAGCCCGTTTTGGGTTTTGGCGTGGATGGGCCCCTCTCGGCTTCCGTAGTCCATTTGCCCCGGAGCCTGCCAGACCCCTGGCTCCAGGGGCGGGCCCTGCTGAGTCCGGGAGCGCCTCCTGGGTTCCTGCCACCACCCTTGGGCCGGGATGAGGTGCCACCTTGTGCGTAGAAGCCCTGCACACAGGCAAGAAGCCCCCCAGGCCCGCGGGCGCGCCCGACCCTGGAGCCCCCTGGCTGGCTGCAGCCACAGGGAACGGGGGTTCTGAGTTGGCAGCCCCCATTCCCGAAGCATCCACGGGCAGTTCCCCGAAGGGCTGACACCGGCTGCGCCTCAGCAGCCAGACAACCTCCCTCCCTCTGGTCGGGCACTGCAAGCCACACAGCCACTTGTGTCCCCTGTGTCCCTGGAGGCCGCAGCGCGTTTTGGGTTTTGGCGCGGACGGGCCCCTCTCGGCTTCCGTAGTCCATTTGCCCCGGAGCCTGCCAGACCCCTGGCCCCAGGGGCGGGCCCTGCTGAGTCCCCGAGCGCCTCCTGGGTTCCTGCCACCACCCTTGGGCCGGGATGAGGTGCCACCTTGTGCGTAGAAGCCCTGCACACAGGCAAGAAGCCCCCCAGGCCCGCGGGCGCGCCCGACCCTGGAGCCCCCTGGCTGGCTGCAGCCAAAGGGAACGGGGGTTCTGAGTTGGCAGCCCCCATTCCCAAAGCATCCACGGGCAGTTCCCCGAAGGGCTGACACCGGCTGCGCCTCAGCAGCCAGACAACCTCCCTCCCTCTGGTCGGGCACTGCAAGCCACACAGCCACTTGTGTCCCCTGTGTCCCTGGAGGCCGCAGCGCGTTTTGGGTTTTGGCGCGGACGGGCCCCTCTCGGCTTCCGTAGTCCATTTGCCCCGGAGCCTGCCAGACCCCTGGCCCCAGGGGCGGGCCCTGCTGAGTCCCCGAGCGCCTCCTGGGTTCCTGCCACCACCCTTAGGCCGGGATGAGGTGCCACCTTGTGCGTAGAAGCCCTGCACACAGGCAAGAAGCCCCCCAGGCCCGCGGGCGCGCCCGACCCTGGAGCCCCCTGGCTGGCTGCAGCCACAGGGAACGGGGGTTCTGAGTTGGCAGCCCCCATTCCCGAAGCATCCACGGGCAGTTCCCCGAAGGGCTGACACCGGCTGCGCCTCAGCAGCCAGACAACCTCCCTCCCTCTGGTCGGGCACTGCAAGCCACACAGCCACTTGTGTCCCCTGTGTCCCTGGAGGCCGCAGCGCGTTTTGGGTTTTGGCACGGACGGGCCCCTCTCGGCTTCCGTAGTCCATTTGCCGCGGAGCCTGCCAGACCCCTGGCCCCAGGGGCGGGCCCTGCTGAGTCCCCGAGCGCCTCCTGGGTTCCTGCCACCACCCTTGGGCCGGGATGTGGTGCCACCTTGTGCGTAGAAGCCCTGCACACAGGCAAGAAGCCCCCCAGGCCCGCGGGCGCGCCCGACCCTGGAGCCCCCTGGCTGGCTGCAGCCACAGGGAACGGGGGTTCTGGGTTGGCAGCCCCCATTCCCGAAGCATCCACGGGCAGTTCCCCGAAGGGCTGACACCGGCTGCGCCTCAGCAGCCAGACAACCTCCCTCCCTCTGGTCGGGCACTGCAAGCCACACAGCCACTTGTGTCCCCTGTGTCCCTGGAGGCCGCAGCGCGTTTTGGGTTTTAGCGCGGACGGGCCCCTCTCGGCTTCCGTAGTCCATTTGCCCCCGGAGCCTGCCAGACCCCTGGCCCCAGGGGCGGGCCCTGCTGAGTCCCCGAGCGCCTCCTGGGTTCCTGCCACCACCCTTGGGCCGGGATGAGGTGCCACCTTGTGCGTAGAAGCCCTGCACACAGGCAAGAAGCCCCCCAGGCCCGCGGGCGCGCCCGACCCTGGAGCCCCCTGGCTGGCTGCAGCCACAGGGAACGGGGGTTCTGAGTTGGCAGCCCCCATTCCCGAAGCATCCACGGGCAGTTCCCCGAAGGGCTGACACCGGCTGCGCCTCAGCAACCAGACAACCTCCCTCCCTCTGGTCGGGCACTGCAAGCCACACAGCCACTTGTGTCCCCTGTGTCCCTGGAGGCCGCAGCCCGTTTTGGGTTTTGGCGTGGATGGGCCCCTCTCGGCTTCCGTAGTCCATTTGCCCCGGAGCCTGCCAGACCCCTGGCTCCAGGGGCGGGTCCTGCTGAGTCCGGGAGCGCCTCCTGGGTTCCTGCCACCACCCTTGGGCCGGGATGAGGTGCCACCTTGTGCGTAGAAGCCCTGCACACAGGCAAGAAGCCCCCCAGGCCCGCGGGCGCGCCCGACCCTGGAGCCCCCTGGCTGGCTGCAGCCACAGGGAACGGGGGTTCTGAGTTGGCAGCCCCCATTCCCGAAGCATCCACGGGCAGTTCCCCGAAGGGCTGACACCGGCTGCGCCTCAGCAGCCAGACAACCTCCCTCCCTCTGGTCGGGCACTGCAAGCCACACAGCCACTTGTGTCCCCTGTGTCCCTGGAGGCCGCAGCGCGTTTTGGGTTTTGGCGCGGACGGGCCCCTCTCGGCTTCCGTAGTCCATTTGCCCCGGAGCCTGCCAGACCCCTGGCCCCAGGGGCGGGCCCTGCTGAGTCCCCGAGCGCCTCCTGGGTTCCTGCCACCACCCTTGGGCCGGGATGAGGTGCCACCTTGTGCGTAGAAGCCCTGCACACAGGCAAGAAGCCCCCCAGGCCCGCGGGCGCGCCCGACCCTGGAGCCCCCTGGCTGGCTGCAGCCACAGGGAACGGGGGTTCTGAGTTGGCAGCCCCCATTCCCGAAGCATCCACGGGCAGTTCCCCGAAGGGCTGACACCGGCTGCGCCTCAGCAGCCAGACAACCTCCCTCCCTCTGGTCGGGCACTGCAAGCCACACAGCCACTTGTGTCCCCTGTGTCCCTGGAGGCCGCAGCGCGTTTTGGGTTTTGGCGCGGACGGGCCCCTCTCGGCTTCCGTAGTCCATTTGTCCCCGGAGCCTGCCAGACCCCTGTCACCAGGGGCGGGCCCTGCTGAGTCCCCGAGCGCCTCCTGGGTTCCTGCCACCACCCTTAGGCCGGGATGAGGTGCCACCTTGTGCGTAGAAGCCCTGCACACAGGCAAGAAGCCCCCCAGGCCCGCGGGCGCGCCCGACCCTGGAGCCCCCTGGCTGGCTGCAGCCACAGGGAACGGGGGTTCTGAGTTGGCAGCCCCCATTCCCGAAGCATCCACGGGCAGTTCCCCGAAGGGCTGACACCGGCTGCGCCTCAGCAGCCAGACAACCTCCCTCCCTCTGGTCGGGCACTGCAAGCCACACAGCCACTTGTGTCCCCTGTGTCCCTGGAGGCCGCAGCGCGTTTTGGGTTTTGGCGCGGACGGGCCCCTCTCGGCTTCCGTAGTCCATTTGCCCCGGAGCCTGCCAGACCCCTGGCCCCAGGGGCGGGCCCTGCTGAGTCCCCGAGCGCCTCCTGGGTTCCTGCCACCACCCTTGGGCCGGGATGAGGTGCCACCTTGTGCGTAGAAGCCCTGCACACAGGCAAGAAGCCCCCCAGGCCCGCGGGCGCGCCCGACCCTGGAGCCCCCTGGCTGGCTGCAGCCAAAGGGAACGGGGGTTCTGAGTTGGCAGCCCCCATTCCCGAAGCATCCACGGGCAGTTCCCCGAAGGGCTGACACCGGCTGCGCCTCAGCAGCCAGACAACCTCCCTCCCTCTGGTCGGGCACTGCAAGCCACACAGCCACTTGTGTCCCCTGTGTCCCTGGAGGCCGCAGCGCGTTTTGGGTTTTGGCGCGGACGGGCCCCTCTCGGCTTCCGTAGTCCATTTGCCCCGGAGCCTGCCAGACCCCTGGCCCCAGGGGCGGGCCCTGCTGAGTCCCCGAGCGCCTCCTGGGTTCCTGCCACCACCCTTGGGCCGGGATGAGGTGCCACCTTGTGCGTAGAAGCCCTGCACACAGGCAAGAAGCCCCCCAGGCCCGCGGGCGCGCCCGACCCTGGAGCCCCCTGGCTGGCTGCAGCCACAGGGAACGGGGGTTCTGAGTTGGCAGCCCCCATTCCCGAAGCATCCACGGGCAGTTCCCCGAAGGGCTGACACCGGCTGCGCCTCAGCAGCCAGACAACCTCCCTCCCTCTGGTCGGGCACTGCAAGCCACACAGCCACTTGTGTCCCCTGTGTCCCTGGAGGCCGCAGCGCGTTTTGGGTTTTGGCGCGGACGGGCCCCTCTCGGCTTCCGTAGTCCATTTGTCCCCGGAGCCTGCCAGACCCCTGTCACCAGGGGCGGGCCCTGCTGAGTCCCCGAGCGCCTCCTGGGTTCCTGCCACCACCCTTAGGCCGGGATGAGGTGCCACCTTGTGCGTAGAAGCCCTGCACACAGGCAAGAAGCCCCCCAGGCCCGCGGGCGCGCCCGACCCTGGAGCCCCCTGGCTGGCTGCAGCCACAGGGAACGGGGGTTCTGAGTTGGCAGCCCCCATTCCCGAAGCATCCACGGGCAGTTCCCCGAAGGGCTGACACCGGCTGCGCCTCAGCAGCCAGACAACCTCCCTCCCTCTGGTCGGGCACTGCAAGCCACACAGCCACTTGTGTCCCCTGTGTCCCTGGAGGCCGCAGCGCGTTTTGGGTTTTGGCGCGGACGGGCCCCTCTCGGCTTCCGTAGTCCATTTGCCCCGGAGCCTGCCAGACCCCTGGCCCCAGGGGCGGGCCCTGCTGAGTCCCCGAGCGCCTCCTGGGTTCCTGCCACCACCCTTGGGCCGGGATGAGGTGCCACCTTGTGCGTAGAAGCCCTGCACACAGGCAAGAAGCTCCCCAGGCCCGCGGGCGCGCCCGACCCTGGAGCCCCCTGGCTGGCTGCAGCCAAAGGGAACGGGGGTTCTGAGTTGGCAGCCCCTATTCCCGAAGCATCCACGGGCAATTCCCCGAAGGGCTGACACCGGCTGCGCCTCAGCAGCCAGACAACCTCCCTCCCTCTGGTCGGGCACTGCAAGCCACACAGCCACTTGTGTCCCCTGTGTCCCTGGAGGCCGCAGCGCGTTTTGGGTTTTGGCGCGGACGGGCCCCTCTCGGCTTCCGTAGTCCATTTGCCCGGGAGCCTGCCAGACCCCTGGCCCCAGGGGCGGGCCCTGCTGAGTCCCCGAGCGCCTCCTGGGTTCCTGCCACCACCCTTGGGCCGGGATGAGGTGCCACCTTGTGCGTAGAAGCCCTGCACACAGGCAAGAAGCCCCCCAGGCCCGCGGGCGCGCCCGACCCTGGAGCCCCCTGGCTGGCTGCAGCCACAGGGAACGGGGGTTCTGAGTTGGCAGCCCCCATTCCCGAAGCATCCACGGGCAGTTCCCCGAAGGGCTGACACCGGCTGCGCCTCAGCAGCCAGACAACCTCCCTCCCTCTGGTCGGGCACTGCAAGCCACACAGCCACTTGTGTCCCCTGTGTCCCTGGAGGCCGCAGCGCGTTTTGGGTTTTGGCGCGGACGGGCCCCTCTCGGCTTCCGTAGTCCATTTGCCCCGGAGCCTGCCAGACCCCTGGCCCCAGGGGCGGGCCCTGCTGAGTCCCCGAGCGCCTCCTGGGTTCCTGCCACCACCCTTGGGCCGGGATGAGGTGCCACCTTGTGCGTAGAAGCCCTGCACACAGGCAAGAAGCCCCCCAGGCCCGCGGGCGCGCCCGACCCTGGAGCCCACTGGCTGGCTGCAGCCACAGGGAACGGGGGTTCTGAGTTGGCAGCCCCCATTCCCGAAGCATCCACGGGCAGTTCCCCGAAGGGCTGACACCGGCTGCGCCTCAGCAGCCAGACAACCTCCCTCCCTCTGGTCGGGCACTGCAAGCCACACAGCCACTTGTGTCCCCTGTGTCCCTGGAGGCCGCAGCGCGTTTTGGGTTTTGGCACGGACGGGCCCCTCTCGGCTTCCGTAGTCCATTTGCCCCGGAGCCTGCCAGACCCCTGGCCCCAGGGGCGGGCCCTGCTGAGTCCGGGAGCGCCTCCTGGGTTCCTGCCACCACCCTTGGGCCGGGATGAGGTGCCACCTTGTGCGTAGAAGCCCTGCACACAGGCAAGAAGCCCCCCAGGCCCGCGGGCGCGCCCGACCCTGGAGCCCCCTGGCTGGCTGCAGCCAAAGGGAACGGGGGTTCTGAGTTGGCAGCCCCCATTCCCGAAGCATCCACGGGCAGTTCCCCGAAGGGCTGACACCGGCTGCGCCTCAGCAGCCAGACAACCTCCCTCCCTCTGGTCGGGCACTGCAAGCCACACAGCCACTTGTGTCCCCTGTGTCCCTGGAGGCCGCAGCGCGTTTTGGGTTTTGGCGCGGACGGGCCCCTCTCGGCTTCCGTAGTCCATTTGCCCCGGAGCCTGCCAGACCCCTGGCCCCAGGGGCGGGCCCTGCTGAGTCCCCGAGCGCCTCCTGGGTTCCTGCCACCACCCTTGGGCCGGGATGAGGTGCCACCTTGTGCGTAGAAGCCCTGCACACAGGCAAGAAGCCCCCCAGGCCCGCGGGCGCGCCCGACCCTGGAGCCCCCTGGCTGGCTGCAGCCACAGGGAACGGGGGTTCTGAGTTGGCAGCCCCCATTCCCGAAGCATCCACGGGCAGTTCCCCGAAGGGCTGACACCGGCTGCGCCTCAGCAGCCAGACAACCTCCCTCCCTCTGGTCGGGCACTGCAAGCCACACAGCCACTTGTGTCCCCTGTGTCCCTGGAGGCCGCAGCGCGTTTTGGGTTTTGGCGCGGACGGGCCCCTCTCGGCTTCCGTAGTCCATTTGTCCCCGGAGCCTGCCAGACCCCTGTCACCAGGGGCGGGCCCTGCTGAGTCCCCGAGCGCCTCCTGGGTTCCTGCCACCACCCTTAGGCCGGGATGAGGTGCCACCTTGTGCGTAGAAGCCCTGCACACAGGCAAGAAGCCCCCCAGGCCCGCGGGCGCGCCCGACCCTGGAGCCCCCTGGCTGGCTGCAGCCACAGGGAACGGGGGTTCTGAGTTGGCAGCCCCCATTCCCGAAGCATCCACGGGCAGTTCCCCGAAGGGCTGACACCGGCTGCGCCTCAGCAGCCAGACAACCTCCCTCCCTCTGGTCGGGCACTGCAAGCCACACAGCCACTTGTGTCCCCTGTGTCCCTGGAGGCCGCAGCGCGTTTTGGGTTTTGGCGCGGACGGGCCCCTCTCGGCTTCCGTAGTCCATTTGCCCCGGAGCCTGCCAGACCCCTGGCCCCAGGGGCGGGCCCTGCTGAGTCCCCGAGCGCCTCCTGGGTTCCTGCCACCACCCTTGGGCCGGGATGAGGTGCCACCTTGTGCGTAGAAGCCCTGCACACAGGCAAGAAGCTCCCCAGGCCCGCGGGCGCGCCCGACCCTGGAGCCCCCTGGATGGCTGCAGCCAAAGGGAACGGGGGTTCTGAGTTGGCAGCCCCTATTCCCGAAGCATCCACGGGCAATTCCCCGAAGGGCTGACACCGGCTGCGCCTCAGCAGCCAGACAACCTCCCTCCCTCTGGTCGGGCACTGCAAGCCACACAGCCACTTGTGTCCCCTGTGTCCCTGGAGGCCGCAGCGCGTTTTGGGTTTTGGCGCGGACGGGCCCCTCTCGGCTTCCGTAGTCCATTTGCCCGGGAGCCTGCCAGACCCCTGGCCCCAGGGGCGGGCCCTGCTGAGTCCCCGAGCGCCTCCTGGGTTCCTGCCACCACCCTTGGGCCGGGATGAGGTGCCACCTTGTGCGTAGAAGCCCTGCACACAGGCAAGAAGCCCCCCAGGCCCGCGGGCGCGCCCGACCCTGGAGCCCCCTGGCTGGCTGCAGCCACAGGGAACGGGGGTTCTGAGTTGGCAGCCCCCATTCCCGAAGCATCCACGGGCAGTTCCCCGAAGGGCTGACACCGGCTGCGCCTCAGCAGCCAGACAACCTCCCTCCCTCTGGTCGGGCACTGCAAGCAACACAGCCACTTGTGTCCCCTGTGTCCCTGGAGGCCGCAGCGCGTTTTGGGTTTTGGCGCGGACGGGCCCCTCTCGGCTTCCGTAGTCCATTTGCCCCGGAGCCTGCCAGACCCCTGGCCCCAGGGGCGGGCCCTGCTGAGTCCCCGAGCGCCTCCTGGGTTCCTGCCACCACCCTTGGGCCGGGATGAGGTGCCACCTTGTGTGTAGAAGCCCTGCACACAGGCAAGAAGCCCCCCAGGCCCGCGGGCGCGCCCGACCCTGGAGCCCACTGGCTGGCTGCAGCCACAGGGAACGGGGGTTCTGAGTTGGCAGCCCCCATTCCCGAAGCATCCACGGGCAGTTCCCCGAAGGGCTGACACCGGCTGCGCCTCAGCAGCCAGACAACCTCCCTCCCTCTGGTCGGGCACTGCAAGCCACACAGCCACTTGTGTCCCCTGTGTCCCTGGAGGCCGCAGCGCGTTTTGGGTTTTGGCACGGACGGGCCCCTCTCGGCTTCCGTAGTCCATTTGCCGCGGAGCCTGCCAGACCCCTGGCCCCAGGGGCGGGCCCTGCTGAGTCCCCGAGCGCCTCCTGGGTTCCTGCCACCACCCTTGGGCCGGGATGAGGTGCCACCTTGTGCGTAGAAGCCCTGCACACAGGCAAGAAGCCCCCCAGGCCCGCGGGCGCGCCCGACCCTGGAGCCCCCTGGCTGGCTGCAGCCACAGGGAACGGGGGTTCTGGGTTGGCAACCCCCATTCCCGAAGCATCCACGGGCAGTTCCCCGAAGGGCTGACACCGGCTGCGCCTCAGCAGCCAGACAACCTCCCTCCCTCTGGTCGGGCACTGCAAGCCACACAGCCACTTGTGTCCCCTGTGTCCCTGGAGGCCGCAGCGCGTTTTGGGTTTTGGCGCGGACGGGCCCCTCTCGGCTTCCGTAGTCCATTTGCCCGGGAGCCTGCCAGACCCCTGGCCCCAGGGGCGGGCCCTGCTGAGTCCCCGAGCGCCTCCTGGGTTCCTGCCACCACCCTTGGGCCGGGATGAGGTGCCACCTTGTGCGTAGAAGCCCTGCACACAGGCAAGAAGCCCCCCAGGCCCGCGGGCGTGCCCGACCCTGGAGCCCCCTGGCTGGCTGTAGCCACAGGGAACGGGGGTTCTGAGTTGGCAGCCCCCATTCCCGAAGCATCCACGGGCAGTTCCCCGAAGGGCTGACACCGGCTGCGCCTCAGCAGCCAGACAACCTCCCTCCCTCTGGTCGGGCACTGCAAGCCACACAGCCACTTGTGTCCCCTGTGTCCCTGGAGGCCGCAGCGCGTTTTGGGTTTTGGCGCGGACGGGCCCCTCTCGGCTTCCGTAGTCCATTTGCCCCGGAGCCTGCCAGACCCCTGGCCCCAGGGGCGGGCCCTGCTGAGTCCGGGAGCGCCTCCTGGGTTCCTGCCACCACCCTTGGGCCGGGATGAGGTGCCACCTTGTGCGTAGAAGCCCTGCACACAGGCAAGAAGCCCCCCAGGCCCGCGGGCGCGCCCGACCCTGGAGCCCCCTGGCTGGCTGCAGCCAAAGGGAACGGGGGTTCTGAGTTGGCAGCCCCCATTCCCGAAGCATCCACGGGCAGTTCCCCGAAGGGCTGACACCGGCTGCGCCTCAGCAGCCAGACAACCTCCCTCCCTCTGGTCGGGCACTGCAAGCCACACAGCCACTTGTGTCCCCTGTGTCCCTGGAGGCCGCAGCGCGTTTTGGGTTTTGGCGCGGACGGGCCCCTCTCGGCTTCCGTAGTCCATTTGCCCCGGAGCCTGCCAGACCCCTGGCCCCAGGGGCGGGCCCTGCTGAGTCCCCGAGCGCCTCCTGGGTTCCTGCCACCACCCTTGGGCCGGGATGAGGTGCCACCTTGTGCGTAGAAGCCCTGCACACAGGCAAGAAGCCCCCCAGGCCCGCGGGCGCGCCCGACCCTGGAGCCCCCTGGCTGGCTGCAGCCACAGGGAACGGGGGTTCTGAGTTGGCAGCCCCCATTCCCGAAGCATCCACGGGCAGTTCCCCGAAGGGCTGACACCGGCTGCGCCTCAGCAGCCAGACAACCTCCCTCCCTCTGGTCGGGCACTGCAAGCCACACAGCCACTTGTGTCCCCTGTGTCCCTGGAGGCCGCAGCGCGTTTTGGGTTTTGGCGCGGACGGGCCCCTCTCGGCTTCCGTAGTCCATTTGTCCCCGGAGCCTGCCAGACCCCTGTCACCAGGGGCGGGCCCTGCTGAGTCCCCGAGCGCCTCCTGGGTTCCTGCCACCACCCTTAGGCCGGGATGAGGTGCCACCTTGTGCGTAGAAGCCCTGCACACAGGCAAGAAGCCCCCCAGGCCCGCGGGCGCGCCCGACCCTGGAGCCCCCTGGCTGGCTGCAGCCACAGGGAACGGGGGTTCTGAGTTGGCAGCCCCCATTCCCGAAGCATCCACGGGCAGTTCCCCGAAGGGCTGACACCGGCTGCGCCTCAGCAGCCAGACAACCTCCCTCCCTCTGGTCGGGCACTGCAAGCCACACAGCCACTTGTGTCCCCTGTGTCCCTGGAGGCCGCAGCGCGTTTTGGGTTTTGGCGCGGACGGGCCCCTCTCGGCTTCCGTAGTCCATTTGCCCCGGAGCCTGCCAGACCCCTGGCCCCAGGGGCGGGCCCTGCTGAGTCCCCGAGCGCCTCCTGGGTTCCTGCCACCACCCTTGGGCCGGGATGAGGTGCCACCTTGTGCGTAGAAGCCCTGCACACAGGCAAGAAGCTCCCCAGGCCCGCGGGCGCGCCCGACCCTGGAGCCCCCTGGCTGGCTGCAGCCAAAGGGAACGGGGGTTCTGAGTTGGCAGCCCCTATTCCCGAAGCATCCACGGGCAATTCCCCGAAGGGCTGACACCGGCTGCGCCTCAGCAGCCAGACAACCTCCCTCCCTCTGGTCGGGCACTGCAAGCCACACAGCCACTTGTGTCCCCTGTGTCCCTGGAGGCCGCAGCGCGTTTTGGGTTTTGGCGCGGACGGGCCCCTCTCGGCTTCCGTAGTCCATTTGCCCGGGAGCCTGCCAGACCCCTGGCCCCAGGGGCGGGCCCTGCTGAGTCCCCGAGCGCCTCCTGGGTTCCTGCCACCACCCTTGGGCCGGGATGAGGTGCCACCTTGTGCGTAGAAGCCCTGCACACAGGCAAGAAGCCCCCCAGGCCCGCGGGCGCGCCCGACCCTGGAGCCCCCTGGCTGGCTGCAGCCACAGGGAACGGGGGTTCTGAGTTGGCAGCCCCCATTCCCGAAGCATCCACGGGCAGTTCCCCGAAGGGCTGACACCGGCTGCGCCTCAGCAGCCAGACAACCTCCCTCCCTCTGGTCGGGCACTGCAAGCAACACAGCCACTTGTGTCCCCTGTGTCCCTGGAGGCCGCAGCGCGTTTTGGGTTTTGGCGCGGACGGGCCCCTCTCGGCTTCCGTAGTCCATTTGCCCCGGAGCCTGCCAGACCCCTGGCCCCAGGGGCGGGCCCTGCTGAGTCCCCGAGCGCCTCCTGGGTTCCTGCCACCACCCTTGGGCCGGGATGAGGTGCCACCTTGTGTGTAGAAGCCCTGCACACAGGCAAGAAGCCCCCCAGGCCCGCGGGCGCGCCCGACCCTGGAGCCCACTGGCTGGCTGCAGCCACAGGGAACGGGGGTTCTGAGTTGGCAGCCCCCATTCCCGAAGCATCCACGGGCAGTTCCCCGAAGGGCTGACACCGGCTGCGCCTCAGCAGCCAGACAACCTCCCTCCCTCTGGTCGGGCACTGCAAGCCACACAGCCACTTGTGTCCCCTGTGTCCCTGGAGGCCGCAGCGCGTTTTGGGTTTTGGCACGGACGGGCCCCTCTCGGCTTCCGTAGTCCATTTGCCGCGGAGCCTGCCAGACCCCTGGCCCCAGGGGCGGGCCCTGCTGAGTCCCCGAGCGCCTCCTGGGTTCCTGCCACCACCCTTGGGCCGGGATGAGGTGCCACCTTGTGCGTAGAAGCCCTGCACACAGGCAAGAAGCCCCCCAGGCCCGCGGGCGCGCCCGACCCTGGAGCCCCCTGGCTGGCTGCAGCCACAGGGAACGGGGGTTCTGGGTTGGCAACCCCCATTCCCGAAGCATCCACGGGCAGTTCCCCGAAGGGCTGACACCGGCTGCGCCTCAGCAGCCAGACAACCTCCCTCCCTCTGGTCGGGCACTGCAAGCCACACAGCCACTTGTGTCCCCTGTGTCCCTGGAGGCCGCAGCGCGTTTTGGGTTTTGGCGCGGACGGGCCCCTCTCGGCTTCCGTAGTCCATTTGCCCCGGAGCCTGCCAGACCCCTGGCCCCAGGGGCGGGCCCTGCTGAGTCCCCGAGCGCCTCCTGGGTTCCTGCCACCACCCTTGGGCCGGGATGAGGTGCCACCTTGTGCGTAGAAGCCCTGCACACAGGCAAGAAGCCCCCCAGGCCCGCGGGCGTGCCCGACCCTGGAGCCCCCTGGCTGGCTGTAGCCACAGGGAACGGGGGTTCTGAGTTGGCAGCCCCCATTCCCGAAGCATCCACGGGCAGTTCCCCGAAGGGCTGACACCGGCTGCGCCTCAGCAGCCAGACAACCTCCCTCCCTCTGGTCGGGCACTGCAAGCCACACAGCCACTTGTGTCCCCTGTGTCCCTGGAGGCCGCAGCGCGTTTTGGGTTTTGGCGCGGACGGGCCCCTCTCGGCTTCCGTAGTCCATTTGCCCCGGAGCCTGCCAGACCCCTGGCCCCAGGGGCGGGCCCTGCTGAGTCCCCGAGCGCCTCCTGGGTTCCTGCCACCACCCTTGGGCCGGGATGAGGTGCCACCTTGTGCGTAGAAGCCCTGCACACAGGCAAGAAGCCCCCCAGGCCCGCGGGCGCGCCCGACCCTGGAGCCCCCTGGCTGGCTGCAGCCACAGGGAACGGGGGTTCTGAGTTGGCAGCCCCCATTCCCGAAGCATCCACGGGCAGTTCCCCGAAGGGCTGACACCGGCTGAGCCTCAGCAGCCAGACAACCTCCCTCCCTCTGGTCGGGCACTGCAAGCCACACAGCCACTTGTGTCCCCTGTGTCCCTGGAGGCCGCAGCGCGTTTTGGGTTTTGGCACGGACGGGCCCCTCTCGGCTTCCGTAGTCCATTTGCCGCGGAGCCTGCCAGACCCCTGGCCCCAGGGGCGGGCCCTGCTGAGTCCCCGAGCGCCTCCTGGGTTCCTGCCACCACCCTTGGGCCGGGATGAGGTGCCACCTTGTGCGTAGAAGCCCTGCACACAGGCAAGAAGCCCCCCAGGCCCGCGGGCGCGCCCGACCCTGGAGCCCCCTGGCTGCCTGCAGCCACAGGGAACGGGGGTTCTGGGTTGGCAGCCCCCATTCCCGAAGCATCCACGGGCAGTTCCCCGAAGGGCTGACACCGGCTGCGCCTCAGCAGCCAGACAACCTCCCTCCCTCTGGTCGGGCACTGCAAGCCACACAGCCACTTGTGTCCCCTGTGTCCCTGGAGGCCGCAGCGCATTTTGGGTTTTGGCGCGGACGGGCCCCTCTCGGCTTCCGTAGTCCATTTGCCCCGGAGCCTGCCAGACCCCTGGCCCCAGGGGCGGGCCCTGCTGAGTCCCCGAGCGCCTCCTGGGTTCCTGCCACCACCCTTGGGCCGGGATGAGGTGCCACCTTGTGCGTAGAAGCCCTGCACACAGGCAAGAAGCCCCCCAGGCCCACGGGCGTGCCCGAACCTGGAGCCCCCTGGCTGGCTGTAGCCACAGGGAACGGGGGTTCTGAGTTGGCAGCCCCCATTCCCGAAGCATCCACGGGCAGTTCCCCGAAGGGCTGACACCGGCTGCGCCTCAGCAGCCAGACAACCTCCCTCCCTCTGGTCGGGCACTGCAAGCCACACAGCCACTTGTGTCCCCTGTGTCCCTGGAGGCCGCAGCGCGTTTTGGGTTTTGGCGCGGACGGGCCCCTCTCGGCTTCCGTAGTCCATTTGCCCCCGGAGCCTGCCAGACCCCTGGCCCCAGGGGCGGGCCCTGCTGAGTTCCCGAGCGCCTCCTGGGTTCCTGCCACCACCCTTGGGCCGGGATGAGGTGCCACCTTGTGCGTAGAAGCCCTGCACACAGGCAAGAAGCCCCCCAGGCCCGCGGGCGCGCCCGACCCTGGAGCCCCCTGGCTGGCTGCAGCCACAGGGAACGGGGGTTCTGAGTTGGCAGCCCCCATTCCCGAAGCATCCACGGGCAGTTCCCCGAAGGGCTGACACCGGCTGCGCCTCAGCAGCCAGACAACCTCCCTCCCTCTGGTCGGGCACTGCAAGCCACACAGCCACTTGTGTCCCCTGTGTCCCTGGAGGCCGCAGTGCGTTTTGGGTTTTGGCGCGGACGGGCCCCTCTCGGCTTCCGTAGTCCATTTGCCCCGGAGCCTGCCAGACCCCTGGCCCCAGGGGCGGGCCCTGCTGAGTCCCCGAGCGCCTCCTGGGTTCCTGCCACCACCCTTGGGCCGGGATGAGGTGCCACCTTGTGCGTAGAAGCCCTGCACACAGGCAAGAAGCCCCCCAGGACCGCGGGCGCACCCGACCCTGGTTCCTCCTGGCTGGCTGCAGCCATAGGGAACGGGGGTTCTGAGTTGGCAGCCCCCATTCCCGAAGCATCCACGGGCAGTTCCCCGAAGGGCTGACACCGGCTGCGCCTCAGCAGCCAGACAACCTCCCTCCCTCTGGTCGGGCACTGCAAGCCACACAGCCACTTGTGTCCCCTGTGTCCCTGGAGGCCGCAGCGCGTTTTGGGTTTTGGCGCGGACGGGCCCCTCTCGGCTTCCGTAGTCCATTTGCCCCCGGAGCCTGCCTGACCCCTGGCCCCAGGGGCGCGCCCTGCTGAGTTCCTGAGCGCCTCCTGAGTTCCTGCCACCACCCTTGGGCCGGGATGAGGTGCCACCTTGTGCGTAGAAGCCCTGCACACAGGCAAGAAGCCACCCAGGACCGCGGGCGCGCCCGACCCTGGAGCCCCCTGGCTGGCTGCAGCCACAGGGAACGGGGGTTCTGAGTTGGCAGCCCCCATTCCCGAAGCATCCACGGGCAGTTCCCCGAAGGGCTGACACCGGCTGCGCCTCAGCAGCCAGACAACCTCCCTCCCTCTGGTCGGGCACTGCAAGCCACACAGCCACTTGTGTCCCCTGTGTCCCTGGAGGCCGCAGCGCGTTTTGGGTTTTGGCGCGGACGGGCCCCTCTCGGCTTCCGTAGTCCATTTGCCCCGGAGCCTGCCAGACCCCTGGCTCCAGGGGCGGGCCCTGCTGAGTCCCCGAGCGCCTCCTGGGTTCCTGCCACCACCCTTGGGCTGGGATGAGGTGCCACCTTGTGCGTAGAAGCCCTGCACACAGGCAAGAAGCCCCCCAGGCCCGCGGGCGCGCCCGACCCTGGAGCCCCCTGGCTGGCTGCAGCCACAGGGAACGGGGGTTCTGAGTTGGCAGCCCCCATTCCCGAAGCATCCACGGGCAGTTCCCCGAAGGGCTGACACCGGCTGCGCCTCAGCAGCCAGACAACCTCCCTCCCTCTGGTCGGGCACTGCAAGCCACACAGCCACTTGTGTCCCCTGTGTCCCTGGAGGCCGCAGCGCGTTTTGGGTTTTGGCGCGGACGGGCCCCTCTCGGCTTCCGTAGTCCATTTGCCCCGGAGCCTGCCAGACCCCTGGCCCCAGGGGCGGGCCCTGCTGAGTCCCCGAGCGCCTCCTGGGTTCCTGCCACCACCCTTGGGCCGGGATGAGGTGCCACCTTGTGCGTAGAAGCCCTGCACACAGGCAAGAAGCCCCCCAGGCCCGCGGGCGTGCCCGAACCTGGAGCCCCCTGGCTGGCTGTAGCCACAGGGAACGGGGGTTCTGAGTTGGCAGCCCCCATTCCCGAAGCATCCACGGGCAGTTCCCCGAAGGGCTGACACCGGCTGCGCCTCAGCAGCCAGACAACCTCCCTCCCTCTGGTCGGGCACTGCAAGCCACACAGCCACTTGTGTCCCCTGTGTCCCTGGAGGCCGCAGCGCGTTTTGGGTTTTGGCGCGGACGGGCCCCTCTCGGCTTCCGTAGTCCATTTGCCCCCGGAGCCTGCCAGACCCCTGGCCCCAGGGGCGGGCCCTGCTGAGTTCCCGAGCGCCTCCTGGGTTCCTGCCACCACCCTTGGGCCGGGATGAGGTGCCACCTTGTGCGTAGAAGCCCTGCACACAGGCAAGAAGCCCCCCAGGCCCGCGGGCGCGCCCGACCCTGGAGCCCCCTGGCTGGCTGCAGCCACAGGGAACGGGGGTTCTGAGTTGGCAGCCCCCATTCCCGAAGCATCCACGGGCAGTTCCCCGAAGGGCTGACACCGGCTGCGCCTCAGCAGCCAGACAACCTCCCTCCCTCTGGTCGGGCACTGCAAGCCACACAGCCACTTGTGTCCCCTGTGTCCCTGGAGGCCGCAGCGCGTTTTGGGTTTTGGCGCGAACGGGCCCCTCTCGGCTTCCGTAGTCCATTTGCCCCGGAGCCTGCCAGACCCCTGGCCCCAGGGGCGGGCCCTGCTGAGTCCCCGAGCGCCTCCTGGGTTCCTGCCACCACCCTTGGGCCGGGATGAGGTGCCACCTTGTGCGTAGAAGCCCTGCACACAGGCAAGAAGCCCCCCAGGCCCGCGGGCGCGCCCGACCCTGGTTCCTCCTGGCTGGCTGCAGCCACAGGGAACGGGGGTTCTGAGTTGGCAGCCCCCATTCCCGAAGCATCCACGGGCAGTTCCCCGAAGGGCTGACACCGGCTGCGCCTCAGCAGCCAGACAACCTCCCTCCCTCTGGTCGGGCACTGCAAGCCACACAGCCACTTGTGTCCCCTGTGTCCCTGGAGGCCGCAGCGCGTTTTGGGTTTTGGCGCGGACGGGCCCCTCTCGGCTTCCGTAGTCCATTTGCCCCCGGAGCCTGCCAGACCCCTGGCCCCAGGGGCGCGCCCTGCTGAGTTCCTGAGCGCCTCCTGAGTTCCTGCCACCACCCTTGGGCCGGGATGAGGTGCCACCTTGTGCGTAGAAGCCCTGCACACAGGCAAGAAGCCCCCCAGGACCGCGGGCGCGCCCGACCCTGGAGCCCCCTGGCTGGCTGCAGCCACAGGGAACGGGGGTTCTGAGTTGGCAGCCCCCATTCCCGAAGCATCCACGGGCAGTTCCCCGAAGGGCTGACACCGGCTGCGCCTCAGCAACCAGACAACCTCCCTCCCTCTGGTCGGGCACTGCAAGCCACACAGCCACTTGTGTCCCCTGTGTCCCTGGAGGCCGCAGCGCGTTTTGGGTTTTGGCGCGGACGGGCCCCTCTCGGCTTCCGTAGTCCATTTGCCCGGAGCCTGCCAGACCCCTGGCTCCAGGGGCGGGCCCTGCTGAGTCCCCGAGCGCCTCCTGGGTTCCTGCCACCACCCTTGGGCCGGGATGAGGTGCCACCTTGTGCGTAGAAGCCCTGCACACAGGCAAGAAGCCCCCCAGGCCCGCGGGCGCGCCCGACCCTGGAGCCCCCTGGCTGGCTGCAGCCACAGGGAACGGGGGTTCTGAGTTGGCAGCCCCCATTCCCGAAGCATCCACGGGCAGTTCCCCGAAGGGCTGACACCGGCTGCGCCTCAGCAGCCAGACAACCTCCCTCCCTCTGGTCGGGCACTGCAAGCCACACAGCCACTTGTGTCCCCTGTGTCCCTGGAGGCCGCAGCGCGTTTTGGGTTTTGGCGCGGACGGGCCCCTCTCGGCTTCCGTAGTCCATTTGCCCCGGAGCCTGCCAGACCCCTGGCTCCAGGGGCGGGCCCTGCTGAGTCCCCGAGCGCCTCCTGGGTTCCTGCCACCACTCTTGGGCTGGGATGAGGTGCCACCTTGTGCGTAGAAGCCCTGCACACAGGCAAGAAGCCCCCCAGGCCCGCGGGCGCGCCCGACCCTGGAGCCCCCTGGCTGGCTGCAGCCACAGGGAACGGGGGTTCTGAGTTGGCAGCCCCCATTCCCGAAGCATCCACGGGCAGTTCCCCGAAGGGCTGACACCGGCTGCGCCTCAGCAGCCAGACAACCTCCCTCCCTCTGGTCGGGCACTGCAAGCCACACAGCCACTTGTGTCCCCTGTGTCCCTGGAGGCCGCAGCGCGTTTTGGGTTTTGGCGCGGACGGGCCCCTCTCGGCTTCCGTAGTCCATTTGCCCCGGAGCCTGCCAGACCCCTGGCCCCAGGGGCGGGCCCTGCTGAGTCCCCGAGCGCCTCCTGGGTTCCTGCCACCACCCTTGGGCCGGGATGAGGTGCCACCTTGTGCGTAGAAGCCCTGCACACAGGCAAGAAGCCCCCCAGGCCCGCGGGCGTGCCCGAACCTGGAGCCCCCTGGCTGGCTGCAGCCACAGGGAACGGGGGTTCTGAGTTGGCAGCCCCCATTCCCGAAGCATCCACGGGCAGTTCCCCGAAGGGCTGACACCGGCTGCGCCTCAGCAGCCAGACAACCTCCCTCCCTCTGGTCGGGCACTGCAAGCCACACAGCCACTTGTGTCCCCTGTGTCCCTGGAGGCCGCAGCGCGTTTTGGGTTTTGGCGCGGACGGGCCCCTCTCGGCTTCCGTAGTCCATTTGCCCCCGGAGCCTGCCAGACCCCTGGCCCCAGGGGCGGGCCCTGCTGAGTTCCCGAGCGCCTCATGGGTTCCTGCCACCACCCTTGGCCGGGATGAGGTGCCACCTTGTGCGTAGAAGCCCTGCACACAGGCAAGAAGCCCCCCAGGCCCGCGGGCGCGCCCGACCCTGGAGCCCCCTGGCTGGCTGCAGCCACAGGGAACGGGGGTTCTGAGTTGGCAGCCCCCATTCCCGAAGCATCCACGGGCAGTTCCCCGAAGGGCTGACACCGGCTGCGCCTCAGCAGCCAGACAACCTCCCTCCCTCTGGTCGGGCACTGCAAGCCACACAGCCACTTGTGTCCCCTGTGTCCCTGGAGGCCGCAGCGCGTTTTGGGTTTTGGCGCGGACGGGCCCCTCTCGGCTTCCGTAGTCCATTTGCCCCGGAGCCTGCCAGACCCCTGGCCCCAGGGGCGGGCCCTGCTGAGTCCCCGAGCGCCTCCTGGGTTCCTGCCACCACCCTTGGGCCGGGATGAGGTGCCACCTTGTGCGTAGAAGCCCTGCACACAGGCAAGAAGCCCCCCAGGCCCGCGGGCGCGCCCGACCCTGGTTCCTCCTGGCTGGCTGCAGCCACAGGGAACGGGGGTTCTGAGTTGGCAGCCCCCATTCCCGAAGCATCCACGGGCAGTTCCCCGAAGGGCTGACACCGGCTGCGCCTCAGCAGCCAGACAACCTCCCTCCCTCTGGTCGGGCACTGCAAGCCACACAGCCACTTGTGTCCCCTGTGTCCCTGGAGGCCGCAGCGCGTTTTGGGTTTTGGCGCGGACGGGCCCCTCTCGGCTTCCGTAGTCCATTTGCCCCCGGAGCCTGCCAGACCCCTGGCCCCAGGGGCGCGCCCTGCTGAGTTCCTGAGCGCCTCCTGAGTTCCTGCCACCACCCTTGGGCCGGGATGAGGTGCCACCTTGTGCGTAGAAGCCCTGCACACAGGCAAGAAGCCCCCCAGGACCGCGGGCGCGCCCGACCCTGGAGCCCCCTGGCTGGCTGCAGCCACAGGGAACGGGGGTTCTGAGTTGGCAGCCCCCATTCCCGAAGCATCCACGGGCAGTTCCCCGAAGGGCTGACACCGGCTGCGCCTCAGCAACCAGACAACCTCCCTCCCTCTGGTCGGGCACTGCAAGCCACACAGCCACTTGTGTCCCCTGTGTCCCTGGAGGCCGCAGCGCGTTTTGGGTTTTGGCGCGGACGGGCCCCTCTCGGCTTCCGTAGTCCATTTGCCCCGGAGCCTGCCAGACCCCTGGCTCCAGGGGCGGGCCCTGCTGAGTCCCCGAGCGCCTCCTGGGTTCCTGCCACCACCCTTGGGCCGGGATGAGGTGCCACCTTGTGCGTAGAAGCCCTGCACACAGGCAAGAAGCCCCCCAGGCCCGCGGGCGCGCCCGACCCTGGAGCCCCCTGGCTGGCTGCAGCCACAGGGAACGGGGGTTCTGAGTTGGCAGCCCCCATTCCCGAAGCATCCACGGGCAGTTCCCCGAAGGGCTGACACCGGCTGCGCCTCAGCAGCCAGACAACCTCCCTCCCTCTGGTCGGGCACTGCAAGCCACACAGCCACTTGTATCCCCTGTGTCCCTGGAGGCCGCAGCGCGTTTTGGGTTTTGGCGCGGACGGGCCCCTCTCGGCTTCCGTAGTCCATTTGCCCCGGAGCCTGCCAGACCCCTGGCCCCAGGGGCGGGCCCTGCTGAGTCCCCGAGCGCCTCCTGGGTTCCTGCCACCACCCTTGGGCCGGGATGAGGTGCCACCTTGTGCGTAGAAGCCCTGCACACAGGCAAGAAGCCCCCCAGGCCCGCGGGCGTGCCCGACCCTGGAGCCCCCTGGCTGGCTGCAGCCACAGGGAACGGGGGTTCTGAGTTGGCAGCCCCCATTCCCGAAGCATCCACGGGCAGTTCCCCGAAGGGCTGACACCGGCTGCGCCTCAGCAGCCAGACAACCTCCCTCCCTCTGGTCGGGCACTGCAAGCCACACAGCCACTTGTGTCCCCTGTGTCCCTGGAGGCCGCAGCGCGTTTTGGGTTTTGGCGCGGACGGGCCCGTCTCGGCTTCCGTAGTCCATTTGCCCCGGAGCCTGCCAGACCCCTGGCCCCAGGGGCGGGCCCTGCTGAGTCCCCGAGCGCCTCCTGGGTTCCTGCCACCACCCTTGGGCCGGGATGAGGTGCCACCTTGTGCGTAGAAGCCCTGCACACAGGCAAGAAGCCCCCCAGGCCCGCGGGCGCGCCCGACCCTGGTTCCTCCTGGCTGGCTGCAGCCACAGGGAACGGGGGTTCTGAGTTGGCAGCCCCCATTCCCGAAGCATCCACGGGCAGTTCCCCGAAGGGCTGACACCGGCTGCGCCTCAGCAGCCAGACAACCTCCCTCCCTCTGGTCGGGCACTGCAAGCCACACAGCCACTTGTGTCCCCTGTGTCCCTGGAGGCCGCAGCACGTTTTGGGTTTTGGCGCGGACGGGCCCCTCTCGGCTTCCGTAGTCCATTTGCCCCCGGAGCCTGCCAGACCCCTGGCCCCAGGGGCGGGCCCTGCTGAGTCCCCGAGCGCCTCCTGGGTTCCTGCCACCACCCTTGGGCCGGGATGAGGTGCCACCTTGTGCGTAGAAGCCCTGCACACAGGCAAGAAGCCCCCCAGGCCCGCGGGCGCGCCCGACCCTGGAGCCCCCTGGCTGGCTGCAGCCACAGGGAACGGGGGTTCTGAGTTGGCAGCCCCCATTCCCGAAGCATCCACGGGCAGTTCCCCGAAGGGCTGACACCGGCTGCGCCTCAGCAGCCAGACAACCTCCCTCCCTCTGGTCGGGCACTGCAAGCCACACAGCCACTTGTGTCCCCTGTGTCCCTGGAGGCCGCAGCGCGTTTTGGGTTTTGGCGCAGACGGGCCCCTCTCGGCTTCCGTAGTCCATTTGCCCCGGAGCCTGCCAGACCCCTGGCCCCAGGGGCGGGCCCTGCTGAGTCCCCGAGCGCCTCCTGGGTTCCTGCCACCACCCTTGGGCCGGGATGAGGTGCCACCTTATGCGTAGAAGCCCTGCACACAGGCAAGAAGCCCCCCAGGCCCGCGGGCGCGCTCGACCCTGGAGCCCCATGGCTGGCTGCAGCCACAGGGAACTGGGGTTCTGAGTTGGCAGCCCCCATTCCCGAAGCATCCACGGGCAGTTCCCCGAAGGGCTGACACCGGCTGCGCCTCAGCAGCCAGACAACCTCCCTCCCTCTGGTCGGGCACTGCAAGCCACACAGCCACTTGTGTCCCCTGTGTCCCTGGAGGCCGCAGCGCGTTTTGGGTTTTAGCGCGGACGGGCCCCTCTCGGCTTCCGTAGTCCATTTGCCCCCGGAGCCTGCCAGACCCCTGGCCCCAGGGGCGGGCCCTGCTGAGTTCCCGAGCGCCTCCTGGGTTCCTGCCACCACCCTTGGGCCGGGATGAGGTGCCACCTTGTGCGTAGAAGCCCTGCACACAGGCAAGAAGCCCCCCAGGCCCGCGGGCGCGCCCGACCCTGGAGCCCCCTGGCTGGCTGCAGCCACAGGGAACGGGGGTTCTGAGTTGGCAGCCCCCATTCCCGAAGCATCCACGGGCAGTTCCCCGAAGGGCTGACACCGGCTGCGCCTCAGCAGCCAGACAACCTCCCTCCCTCTGGTCGGGCACTGCAAGCCACACAGCCACTTGTGTCCCCTGTGTCCCTGGAGGCCGCAGCGCGTTTTGGGTTTTGGCGCGGACGGGCCCCTCTCGGCTTCCGTAGTCCATTTGCCCCCGGAGCCTGCCAGACCCCTGGCCCCAGGGGCGGGCCCTGCTGAGTCCCCGAGCGCCTCCTGGGTTCCTGCCACCACCCTTGGGCCGGGATGAGGTGCCACCTTGTGCGTAGAAGCCCTGCACACAGGCAAGAAGCCCCCCAGGCCCGCGGGCGCGCCCTACCCTGGAGCCCCCTGGCTGGCTGTAGCCACAGGGAACGGGGGTTCTGAGTTGGCAGCCCCCATTCCCGAAGCATCCACGGGCAGTTCCCCGAAGGGCTGACACCGGCTGCGCCTCAGCAGCCAGACAACCTCCCTCCCTCTGGTCGGGCACTACAAGCCACACAGCCACTTGTGTCCCCTGTGTCCCTGGAGGCCGCAGCGCGTTTTGGGTTTTGGCGCGGACGGGCCCCTCTCGGCTTCCGTAGTCCATTTGCCCCCGGAGCCTGCCAGACCCCTGGCCCCAGGGGCGGGCCCTGCTGAGTTCCCGAGCGCCTCATGGGTTCCTGCCACCACCCTTGGGCCGGGATGAGGTGCCACCTTGTGCGTAGAAGCCCTGCACACAGGCAAGAAGCCCCCCAGGCCCGCGGGCGCGCCCGACCCTGGAGCCCCCTGGCTGGCTGCAGCCACAGGGAACGGGGGTTCTGAGTTGGCAGCCCCCATTCCCGAAGCATCCACGGGCAGTTCCCCGAAGGGCTGACACCGGCTGCGCCTCAGCAGCCAGACAACCTCCCTCCCTCTGGTCGGGCACTGCAAGCCACACAGCCACTTGTGTCCCCTGTGTCCCTGGAGGCCGCAGCGCGTTTTGGGTTTTGGCGCGGACGGGCCCCTCTCGGCTTCCGTAGTCCATTTGCCCCGGAGCCTGCCAGACCCCTGTCCCCAGGGGCGGGCCCTGCTGAGTCCCCGAGCGCCTCCTGGGTTCCTGCCACCACCCTTGGGCCGGGATGAGGTGCCACCTTGTGCGTAGAAGCCCTGCACACAGGCAAGAAGCCCCCCAGGCCCGCGGGCGCGCCCGACCCTGGTTCCTCCTGGCTGGCTGCAGCCACAGGGAACGGGGGTTCTGAGTTGGCAGCCCCCATTCCCGAAGCATCCACGGGCAGTTCCCCGAAGGGCTGACACCGGCTGCGCCTCAGCAGCCAGACAACCTCCCTCCCTCTGGTCGGGCACTGCAAGCCACACAGCCACTTGTGTCCCCTGTGTCCCTGGAGGCCGCAGCGCGTTTTGGGTTTTGGCGCGGACGGGCCCCTCTCGGCTTCCGTAGTCCATTTGCCCCCGGAGCCTGCCAGACCCCTGGCCCCAGGGGCGGGCCCTGCTGAGTTCCCGAGCGCCTCCTGGGTTCCTGCCACCACCCTTGGGCCGGGATGAGGTGCCACCTTGTGCGTAGAAGCCCTACACACAGGCAAGAAGACCCCAAGGCCCGCGGGCGCGCCCGACCCTGGAGCCCCCTGGCTGGCTGCAGCCACAGGGAACGGGGGTTCTGAGTTGGCAGCCCCCATTCCCGAAGCATCCACGGGCAGTTCCCCGAATGGCTGACACCGGCTGCGCCTCAGCAGCCAGACAACCTCCCTCCCTCTGGTCGGGCACTGCAAGCCACACAGCCACTTGTGTCCCCTGTGTCCCTGGAGGCCGCAGCGCGTTTTGGGTTTTGGCGCGGACGGGCCCCTCTCGGCTTCCGTAGTCCATTTGCCCCGGAGCCTGCCAGACCCCTGGCCCCAGGGGAGGGCCTGCTGAGTTCCCGAGCGCCTCCTGGGTTCCTGCCACCACCCTTGGGCCGGGATGATGTGCCACCTTGTGCGTAGAAGCCCTGCACACAGGCAAGAAGCCCCCAAGGCCCGCGGGCGCGCCCGACCCTGGAGCCCCCTGGCTGGCTGCAGCCACAGGGAACGGGGGTTCTGAGTTGGCAGCCCCCATTCCTGAAGCATCCACGGGCAGTTCCCCGAAGGGCTGACACCGGCTGCGCCTCAGCAGCCAGACAACCTCCCTCCCTCTGGTCGGGCACTGCAAGCCACACAGCCACTTGTGTCCCCTGTGTCCCTGGAGGCCGCAGCGCGCTTTGGGTTTTGGCGCGGACGGGCCCCTCTCGGCTTCCGTAGTCCATTTGTCCCCGGAGCCTGCCAGACCCCTGTCCCCAGGGGCGGGCCCTGCTGAGTCCCCGAGCGCCCCTTGGGTTCCTGCCACCACCCTTAGGCCGGGATGAGGTGCCACCTTGTGCGTAGAAGCCCTGCACACAGGCAAGAAGCCCCCCAGGCCCGCGGGCGCGCCCGACCCTGGAGCCCCCAGGCTGGCTGCAGCCAGAGGGAACGGGGGTTCTGAGTTGGCAGCCCCCATTCCCGAAGCATCCACGGGCAGTTCCCCGAAGGGCTGACACCGGCTGCGCCTCAGCAGCCAGACAACCTCCCTCCCTCTGGTCGGGCACTGCAAGCCACACAGCCACTTGTGTCCCCTGTGTCCCTGGAGGCTGCAGCGCGTTTTGGGTTTTGGCACGGACGGGCCCCTCTCGGCTTCCGTAGTCCATTTGCCGCGGAGCCTGCCAGACCCTGGCCCCAGGGACAGGCCCTGCTGAGTCCCCGAGCGCCTCCTGGGTTCCTGCCACCACCCTTGGGCCGGGATGAGGTGCCACCTTGTGCGTAGAAGCCCTGCACACAGGCAAGAAGCCCCCCAGGCCCGCGGGCGCGCCCGACCCTGGAGCCCCCTGGCTGGCTGCAGCCACAGGGAACGGGGGTTCTGGGTTGGCAACCCCCATTCCCGAAGCATCCACGGGCAGTTCCCCGAAGGGCTGACACCGGCTGCGCCTCAGCAGCCAGACAACCTCCCTCCCTCTGGTCGGGCACTGCAAGCCACACAGCCACTTGTGTCCCCTGTGTCCCTGGAGGCCGCAGCGCGTTTTGGGTTTTGGCGCGGACGGGCCCGTCTCGGCTTCCGTAGTCCATTTGCCCCGGAGCCTGCCAGACCCCTGGCCCCAGGGGCGGGCCCTGCTGAGTTCCCGAGCGCCTCCTGGGTTCCTGCCACCACCCTTGGGCCGGGATGAGGTGCCACCTTGTGCGTAGAAGCCCTGCACACAGGCAAGAAGCCCCCCAGGCCCGCGGGCGCGCCCGACCCTGGAGCCCCCTGGCTGGCTGCAGCCACAGGGAACGGGGGTTCTGAGTTGGCAGCCCCCATTCCCGAAGCATCCACGGGCAGTTCCCCGAAGGGCTGACACCGGCTGCGCCTCAGCAACCAGACAACCTCCCTCCCTCTGGTCGGGCACTGCAAGCCACACAGCCACTTGTGTCCCCTGTGTCCCTGGAGGCCGCAGCCCGTTTTGGGTTTTGGCGTGGACGGGCCCCTCTCGGCTTCCGTAGTCCATTTGCCCCGGAGCCTGCCAGACCCCTGGCTCCAGGGGCGGGCCCTGCTGAGTCCGGGAGCGCCTCCTGGGTTCCTGCCACCACCCTTGGGCCGGGATGAGGTGCCACCTTGTGCGTAGAAGCCCTGCACACAGGCAAGAAGCCCCCCAGGCCCGCGGGCGCGCCTGACCCTGGAGCCCCCTGGCTGGCTGCAGCCACAGGGAACGGGGGTTCTGAGTTGGCAGCCCCCATTCCCGAAGCATCCACGGGCAGTTCCCCGAAGGGCTGACACCGCTGCGCCTCAGCAGCCAGACAACCTCCCTCCCTCTGGTCGGGCACTGCAAGCCACACAGCCACTTGTGTCCCCTGTGTCCCTGGAGGCCGCAGCGCGTTTTGGGTTTTGGCGCGGACGGGCCCCTCTCGGCTTCCGTAGTCCATTTGCCCCGGAGCCTGCCAGACCCCTGGCCCCAGGGGCGGGCCCTGCTGAGTCCCCGAGCGCCTCCTGGGTTCCTGCCACCACCCTTGGGCCGGGATGAGGTGCCACCTTGTGCGTAGAAGCCCTGCACACAGGCAAGAAGCCCCCCAGGCCCGCGGGCGCGCCCGACCCTGGAGCCCCCTGGCTGGCTGCAGCCACAGGGAATGGGGGTTCTGAGTTGGCAGCCCCCATTCCCGAAGCATCCACGGGCAGTTCCCCGAAGGGCTGACACCGGCTGCGCCTCAGCAGCCAGATAACCTCCCTCCCTCTGGTCGGGCACTGCAAGCCACACAGCCACTTGTGTCCCCTGTGTCCCTGGAGGCCGCAGCACGTTTTGGGTTTTGGCGCGGACGGGCCCCTCTCGGCTTCCGTAGTCCATTTGCCCCGGAGCCTGCCAGACCCCTGGCCCCAGGGGCGGGCCCTGCTGAGTCCCCGAGCGCCTCCTGGGTTCCTGCCACCACCCTTGGGCCGGATGAGGTGCCACCTTGTGTGTAGAAGCCCTGCACACAGGCAAGCAGCCCCCCAGGCCCGCGGGCGCTCCCGACCCTGGAGCCCCCTGGCTGGCTGCAGCCACAGGGAACGGGGGTTCTGAGTTGGCAGCCCCCATTCCCGAAGCATCCACGGGCAGTTCCCGAAGGGCTGACACCGGCTGCGCCTCAGCAGCCAGACAACCTCCCTCCCTCTGGTCGGGCACTGCAAGCCACACAGCCACTTGTGTCCCCTTGTGTCCCTGGAGGCCGCAGCGCGTTTTGGGTTTTGGCGCGGACGGGCCCCTCTCGGCTTCCGTAGTCCATTTGCCCCGGAGCCTGCCAGACCCCTGGCCCCAGGGGCGGGCCCTGCTGAGTTCCCGAGCGCCTCCTGGGTTCCTGCCACCACCCTTGGGCCGGGATGAGGTGCCACCTTGTGCGTAGAAGCCCTGCACACAGGCAAGAAGCCCCCCAGGCCCGCGGGGCGCGCCCGAACCTGGAGCCCCCTGGCTGGCTGCAGCCAAAGGGAACGGGGGTTCTGAGTTGGCAGCCCCCATTCCCGAAGCATCCACGGGCAGTTCCCCGAAGGGCTGACACCGGCTGCGCCTCAGCAGCCAGACAACCTCCCTCCCTCTGGTCGGGCACTGCAAGCCACACAGCCACTTGTGTCCCCTGTGTCCCTGGAGGCCGCAGCGCGTTTTGGGTTTTGGCGCGGACGGGCCCCTCTCGGCTTCCGTAGTCCATTTGCCCCGGAGCCTGCCAGACCCCTGGCCCCAGGGGCGGGCCCTGCTGAGTCCCGAGCGCCTCCTGGTTCCTGCCACACCCTTAGGCCGGGATGAGGTGCCACCTTGTGCGTAGAAGCCCTGCACACAGGCAAGAAGCCCCCCAGGCCCGCGGGCGCGCCCGACCCTGGAGCCCCCTGGCTGGCTGCAGCCACAGGGAACGGGGGTTCTGAGTTGGCAGCCCCCATTCCCGAAGCATCCACGGGCAGTTCCCGAAGGGCTGACACCGGCTGCGCCTCAGCAGCCAGACAACCTCCCTCCTCTGGTCGGGCACTGCAAGCCACACAGCCACTTGTGTCCCCTGTGTCCCTGGAGGCCGCAGCGCGTTTTGGGTTTTGGCACGGACGGGCCCCTCTCGGCTTCCGTAGTCCATTTGCCGCGGAGCCTGCCAGACCCCTGGCCCCAGGGGCGGGCCCTGCTGAGTCCCCGAGCGCCTCCTGGGTTCCTGCCACCACCCTTGGGCCGGGATGTGGTGCCACCTTGTGCGTAGAAGCCCTGCACACAGGCAAGAAGCCCCCAGGCCCGCGGGCGCGCCCGACCCTGGAGCCCCCTGGCTGGCTGCAGCCACAGGGAACGGGGGTTCTGGGTTGGCAGCCCCCATTCCCGAAGCATCCACGGGCAGTTCCCCGAAGGGCTGACACCGGCTGCGCCTCAGCAGCCAGACAACCTCCCTCCCTCTGGTCGGGCACTGCAAGCCACACAGCCACTTGTGTCCCCTGTGTCCCTGGAGGCCGCAGCGCGTTTTGGGTTTTAGCGCGGACGGGCCCCTCTCGGCTTCCGTAGTCCATTTGCCCCCGGAGCCTGCCAGACCCCTGGCCCCAGGGGCGGGCCCTGCTGAGTCCCCGAGCGCCTCCTGGGTTCCTGCCACCACCCTTGGGCCGGGATGAGGTGCCACCTTGTGCGTAGAAGCCCTGCACACAGGCAAGAAGCCCCCCAGGCCCGCGGGCGGCGCCCGACCCTGGAGCCCCATGGCTGGCTGCAGCCACAGGGAACGGGGGTTCTGAGTTGGCAGCCCCCATTCCCGAAGCATCCACGGGCAGTTCCCCGAAGGGCTGACACCGGCTGCGCCTCAGCAACCAGACAACCTCCCTCCCTCTGGTCGGGCACTGCAAGCCACACAGCCACTTGTGTCCCCTGTGTCCCTGGAGGCCGCAGCCCGTTTTGGGTTTTGGCGTGGATGGGCCCCTCTCGGCTTCCGTAGTCCATTTGCCCCGGAGCCTGCCAGACCCCTGGCTCCAGGGGCGGGCCCTGCTGAGTCCGGGAGCGCCTCCTGGGTTCCTGCCACCACCCTTGGGCCGGGATGAGGTGCCACCTTGTGCGTAGAAGCCCTGCACACAGGCAAGAAGCCCCCCAGGCCCGCGGGCGCGCCCGACCCTGGAGCCCCCTGGCTGGCTGCAGCCACAGGGAACGGGGGTTCTGAGTTGGCAGCCCCCATTCCCGAAGCATCCACGGGCAGTTCCCCGAAGGGCTGACACCGGCTGCGCCTCAGCAGCCAGACAACCTCCCTCCCTCTGGTCGGGCACTGCAAGCCACACAGCCACTTGTGTCCCCTGTGTCCCTGGAGGCCGCAGCGCGTTTTGGGTTTTGGCGCGGACGGGCCCCTCTCGGCTTCCGTAGTCCATTTGCCCCGGAGCCTGCCAGACCCCTGGCCCCAGGGGCGGGCCCTGCTGAGTCCCCGAGCGCCTCCTGGGTTCCTGCCACCACCCTTGGGCCGGGATGAGGTGCCACCTTGTGCGTAGAAGCCCTGCACACAGGCAAGAAGCCCCCCAGGCCGCGGGCGCGCCCGACCCTGGAGCCCCCTGGCTGGCTGCAGCCACAGGGAACGGGGGTTCTGAGTTGGCAGCCCCCATTCCGAAGCATCCACGGGCAGTTCCCCGAAGGGCTGACACCGGCTGCGCCTCAGCAGCCAGACAACCTCCCTCCCTCTGGTCGGGCACTGCAAGCCACACAGCCACTTGTGTCCCCTGTGTCCCTGGAGGCCGCAGCGCGTTTTGGGTTTTGGCGCGGACGGGCCCCTCTCGGCTTCCGTAGTCCATTTGTCCCCGGAGCCTGCCAGACCCCTGTCACCAGGGGCGGGCCCTGCTGAGTCCCCGAGCGCCTCCTGGGTTCCTGCCACCACCCTTAGGCCGGATGAGGTGCCACCTTGTGCGTAGAAGCCCTGCACACAGGCAAGAAGCCCCCCAGGCCCGCGGGCGCGCCCGACCCTGGAGCCCCTGGCTGGCTGCAGCCACAGGGAACGGGGGTTCTGAGTTGGCAGCCCCCATTCCCGAAGCATCCACGGGCAGTTCCCCGAAGGGCTGACACCGGCTGCGCCTCAGCAGCCAGACAACCTCCCTCCCTCTGGTCGGGCACTGCAAGCCACACAGCCACTTGTGTCCCCTGTGTCCCTGGAGGCCGCAGCGCGTTTTGGGTTTTGGCGCGGACGGGCCCCTCTCGGCTTCCGTAGTCCATTTGCCCCGGAGCCTGCCAGACCCCTGGCCCCAGGGGCGGGCCCTGCTGAGTCCGGGAGCGCCTCCTGGTTCCTGCCACCACCCTTGGGCCGGGATGAGGTGCCACCTTGTGCGTAGAAGCCCTGCACACAGGCAAGAAGCCCCCCAGGCCCGCGGGCGCGCCCGACCCTGGAGCCCCCTGGCTGGCTGCAGCCAAAGGGAACGGGGGTTCTGAGTTGGCAGCCCCCATTCCCGAAGCATCCACGGGCAGTTCCCCGAAGGGCTGACACCGCTGCGCCTCAGCAGCCAGACAACCTCCCTCCCTCTGGTCGGGCACTGCAAGCCACACAGCCACTTGTGTCCCCTGTGTCCCTGGAGGCCGCAGCGCGTTTTGGGTTTTGGCGCGGACGGGCCCCTCTCGGCTTCCGTAGTCCATTTGCCCCGGAGCCTGCCAGACCCCTGGCCCCAGGGGCGGGCCCTGCTGAGTCCCCGAGCGCCTCCTGGGTTCCTGCCACCACCCTTGGGCCGGGATGAGGTGCCACCTTGTGCGTAGAAGCCCTGCACACAGGCAAGAAGCCCCCCAGGCCCGCGGGCGCGCCCGACCCTGGAGCCCCCTGGCTGGCTGCAGCCACAGGGAACGGGGGTTCTGAGTTGGCAGCCCCCATTCCCGAAGCATCCACGGGCAGTTCCCCGAAGGGCTGACACCGGCTGCGCCTCAGCAGCCAGACAACCTCCCTCCCTCTGGTCGGGCACTGCAAGCCACACAGCCACTTGTGTCCCCTGTGTCCCTGGAGGCCGCAGCGCGTTTTGGGTTTTGGCGCGGACGGGCCCCTCTCGGCTTCCGTAGTCCATTTGTCCCCGGAGCCTGCCAGACCCCTGTCACCAGGGGCGGCCCTGCTGAGTCCCGAGCGCCTCCTGGGTTCCTGCCACCACCCTTAGGCCGGGATGAGGTGCCACCTTGTGCGTAGAAGCCCTGCACACAGGCAAGAAGCCCCCCAGGCCCGCGGGCGCGCCCGACCCTGGAGCCCCCTGGCTGGCTGCAGCCACAGGAACGGGGGTTCTGAGTTGGCAGCCCCCATTCCCGAAGCATCCACGGGCAGTTCCCCGAAGGGCTGACACCGGCTGCGCCTCAGCAGCCAGACAACCTCCCTCCCTCTGGTCGGGCACTGCAAGCCACACAGCCACTTGTGTCCCCTGTGTCCCTGGAGGCCGCAGCGCGTTTTGGGTTTTGGCGCGGACGGGCCCCTCTCGGCTTCCGTAGTCCATTTGCCCCGGAGCCTGCCAGACCCCTGGCCCCAGGGCGGGCCCTGCTGAGTCCCCGAGCGCCTCCTGGGTTCCTGCCACCACCCTTGGGCCGGGATGAGGTGCCACCTTGTGCGTAGAAGCCCTGCACACAGGCAAGAAGCTCCCCAGGCCCGCGGGCGCGCCCGACCCTGGAGCCCCCTGGCTGGCTGCAGCCAAAGGGAACGGGGGTTCTGAGTTGGCAGCCCCTATTCCCGAAGCATCCACGGGCAATTCCCCGAAGGGCTGACACCGGCTGCGCCTCAGCAGCCAGACAACCTCCCTCCCTCTGGTCGGGCACTGCAAGCCACACAGCCACTTGTGTCCCCTGTGTCCCTGGAGGCCGCAGCGCGTTTTGGGTTTTGGCGCGGACGGGCCCCTCTCGGCTTCCGTAGTCCATTTGCCCGGGAGCCTGCCAGACCCCTGGCCCCAGGGGCGGGCCCTGCTGAGTCCCCGAGCGCCTCCTGGGTTCCTGCCACCACCCTTGGGCCGGGATGAGGTGCCACCTTGTGCGTAGAAGCCCTGCACACAGGCAAGAAGCCCCCCAGGCCCGCGGGCGCGCCCGACCCTGGAGCCCCCTGGCTGGCTGCAGCCACAGGGAACGGGGGTTCTGAGTTGGCAGCCCCCATTCCCGAAGCATCCACGGGCAGTTCCCCGAAGGGCTGACACCGGCTGCGCCTCAGCAGCCAGACAACCTCCCTCCCTCTGGTCGGGCACTGCAAGCCACACAGCCACTTGTGTCCCCTGTGTCCCTGGAGGCCGCAGCGCGTTTTGGGTTTTGGCGCGGACGGGCCCCTCTCGGCTTCCGTAGTCCATTTGCCCCGGAGCCTGCCAGACCCCTGGCCCCAGGGGCGGGCCCTGCTGAGTCCCCGAGCGCCTCCTGGGTTCCTGCCACCACCCTTGGGCCGGGATGAGGTGCCACCTTGTGTGTAGAAGCCCTGCACACAGGCAAGAAGCCCCCCAGGCCCGCGGGCGCGCCCGACCCTGGAGCCCACTGGCTGGCTGCAGCCACAGGGAACGGGGGTTCTGAGTTGGCAGCCCCCATTCCCGAAGCATCCACGGGCAGTTCCCCGAAGGGCTGACACCGGCTGCGCCTCAGCAGCCAGACAACCTCCCTCCCTCTGGTCGGGCACTGCAAGCCACACAGCCACTTGTGTCCCCTGTGTCCCTGGAGGCCGCAGCGCGTTTTGGGTTTTGGCACGGACGGGCCCCTCTCGGCTTCCGTAGTCCATTTGCCGCGGAGCCTGCCAGACCCCTGGCCCCAGGGGCGGGCCCTGCTGAGTCCCCGAGCGCCTCCTGGGTTCCTGCCACCACCCTTGGGCCGGGATGAGGTGCCACCTTGTGCGTAGAAGCCCTGCACACAGGCAAGAAGCCCCCCAGGCCCGCGGGCGCGCCCGACCCTGGAGCCCCCTGGCTGGCTGCAGCCACAGGGAACGGGGGTTCTGGGTTGGCAACCCCCATTCCCGAAGCATCCACGGGCAGTTCCCCGAAGGGCTGACACCGGCTGCGCCTCAGCAGCCAGACAACCTCCCTCCCTCTGGTCGGGCACTGCAAGCCACACAGCCACTTGTGTCCCCTGTGTCCCTGGAGGCCGCAGCGCGTTTT